>NW_024884253.1:13536350-13587653 GCF_019232065.1 Centrocercus urophasianus
TGCCCCCCCATAATTTTTAGCTTCCAATTGGAAGAACTGGTCTTTTGTTGTGGAACATCCTATTTATCACTTCTGAGAATTTATAAAAGGAAGTATAATCTATGCAAGCTTAGTTACAGGTGACACAATTGTATGCTTACTCAGGTTTTCTTTTTCTTCTAGAAGCACATATGTTTTGCCAAGATGGGCACCAGTTTACTGATTGATTCTATTCTGCTTGAGGTGGGACTCCTTATATCTCATTTTCTTACTAACAAAGTGAGGATTACATAATTTGAAGTGTAGATTGCATTGTTGTAGGGTGTTTTGAGCAGCATTTGTAATGAAAGAAAAGTGAAGAGCTAATGACTGTAGCTGAGCAATCACTTCAGACTCTCATCATGACTTGAACTGCTGCCTCTGGTAAAGCTCTGCCCAAAGGACAGAAATTAATCAGCTCTGGGAGGACATACACCATCTTTTCTATGACAAAACTGTCTTTCCACATTGTGTTACAACACTGATACAAAATGTCATTATGAAAGATGTTTCAAGTCCTATTCTTGCTCCTGGCAGATGCAATCATGGCTGTGAGACCTTATTAATAAATGTTGAGAAAAATAAGCTAGTTGCTTGAATAGGTGGTAAGATGATTATGGGCAAGTAGTAATACATTTTATAAATGTGAAACTGGACTTCACAACTTACTTACCTGGGATATTTCTCAGGACTAAGGTTTATCTCGGAAGACTGGAAATTTATGTGGATGTGAAGGTTATCCTGAGCTGCCGTATAACCAGCATGAAGAAGAACAGAGGCTGAAGATAATTCACAAAGTAAAACAATTTATAACAACATTAAGGTTGTACATTTTGTGGTAACTAACATCTCTTCGTATGCTAGGAATTTAGTCTTCTTGCAAAACAGAGTTACTAACTGTTCTGCATCACTGCATTTGGTGATGTAAACCTTAATCTGACGGCGGATTCTATTCTCTTCTATTGTACATTCCTGTACAATTCAGGTGTCAAAGCAAGGTGTTCGAATCTGTGATACTAATATGCTCTTGTGTAGACATGAAAAATACATGGCTTAAAATATGCACTTGAAATTTACATTAGGAGTCAGATAGCTTGCAATCCTGACACAGAGGGGGAATGGTGAGAAAGATAAGCAGGAGATGTGGAACAGTGTTTGCAGAACTGAAATATTATTCTTGAGAGCAGTTTAAGAGCATTTTTGATGTAGAAAATTGCTGTGAGATTCAAATGTTAATTCTTGTGAAACAGTGAAACCATTTCACTATTTTGCCTATGAAAAGATGCACACATCATTCCTACTAAGGGCTTATCCTGTGTGTTCAACAGTGTATCACATATAAGAGAATCCAGTAATTTCTGCTACAAGTTAACAGCATGAAAATGGCTACTTCTGCACGGGAAAGTAGCAGTACATAGGAATAAATGTAGCAGCTGGGACAAAACTGCAAGATCAATTGTGTTACAAATCATTGTTTGAATGATGTAATCACTCATCCCCTCTGAGAAGATACCTCTTGGCCTCCAGGCATTCATTCGATTTATATTTTACCAAAAGGTGTTGCTGAACAGACTTTAAACAGGCAGAGAAACAGGTAAGGTCATAGGTATAGTATACATTACAATGAGTGGGGGGGGGGGGGCGGTCGGGGAGGTGAAGGGAATGGAAATTGGCTGTTGGTGCTGCTTGATTTCAGCAGAGGTAGGAAAAGGAAGGCAAGGAGGCATATAGCAGGACAGCCTCTGGCCAGATTGCTTCTTCTTTTGCAGTGGCATCCCCCGGGCTGGAATTGTGATGCTGATGTATATTTGTGCTTAGAAACAGAGTAAGAAGACAGGCTCAGACTTAAAAAGCTGAAAGCTGAGACTTGGAGAAAATACAGCCTCATTTAGCCTTGCTAAATGAAGTTTTAAGAAACAACCATCAGTACCAATACACAGGGCACTGGCATCTTTCAGTGTGTGAAAAAGAGAGACAGGCATATCTTAAACTCTTTGGGCCAAACGCCAACTGTGATGACCAGGATATGCTTTGTTCTTTCTGTTCTTACAGAATTTTCAGACTCTTTAAGTTATGTGCTTCAACTTCACTCAGACTCTGAAAACCCAGCACTATGTTCCTGTCACACAGATTAGGTTGTATACCTGTGCAACTTGTTCTGCTGACTTGTGACGAAGCAGCTGTACAGCTCCTGCCCACCATGTGTTAGCCTGCCATAAAATTTCTCTGCAAGGTAAATGTTCTCATTCACTTCCTAATAATCAATAATTTCCAAGGGACCAGGGAATGCCTTCTTGGATTCAGTTAGCAATGGCCATAAAAGTATCTGTAAACTGTATTGGGATTACTAAGGAGCCTTTGTCTAGGAGTTCTGAAGATTTTTCCAGGTCTGAAGAAGTACAAATGTGTGTTAAAGCCTCCTTTGTACTTTGTGATAAAACCTTGTCTGAATAAGAATACGTGTCTTAATCTGTAACTTAAAAAAAAAAAAAAAAAAAAAAAAAAAAAGCTTTAAAAAAACAAGGAAATATAATAAAAACAGAAAACATCACAAGCTGTGATCATAATCTAGTTTCATTTTTCCTTTCCTCACAACTATTTTTCTTCCAGCTTCAAACTTTGGCATTTCCTAGACCTGGACTTCAGAGCCAAATATTGCTAGTGTGAACCTATCTCTAGTTTGAGATATTTATGGTGATGTTGAAATCTTACTGTACTAGTGAATGAACGGTAGCGTATTTTGTAGGAATAATGAAATCTCAGCAACATGAGACCTCAATAAAGTACATTGTTGTTAAATCTTTGCTGACTGCTGTTTTTACGTGTGAATTATAAGGTGTGTGGATAAGCGAAGTGCGAATTAATGAGGTTTCGCTGTGCTGAAATGAAACTGTGGTGGGACATGAGCTAAGAAATATGGTGTTACTTACTATTTTGTATTCAAGAAATTATGTTTTTTTGAGCAGTTGCCAGTCAGAGCATGGGTGGCTACGCTGAGGGCATCTTTGAGACCATATTTCTGTATGCGTATTCCTAGGGAAGACTTTGATCCCTAAGTTTTATTCCCGTTAACCAGAGAGAAGGATGAATAAACCATAACCCTATTCAAGTCTAGGAAAAGACCTGTGAGCAGGAAACTTTCAAGTAATTGCTATCTCCTTTATATGCACAACCAGAGAGAGTATGGAAGACCTCACCCCTCCATCTTCTCCACTTTCTTTCTATGGTTTTGCTATAGAGTGTCACTCGTATTCTCCTCAGTGCTCAACCAGCTGTTGGCCAGCAATGAATGCTATGGAGCAGGAATGAATGCCTCATGTGAGGCAGATGGAATTGCAGTTTGCTTAAAGACTTCTTAGATGTCACTGACATTGCTTTAGTCAGGCTGGTAGATGGTGGAAGATCTCATGACCATGTTATACAGAGCTTCTGCCCATGTGACTTTGTATACAGAGCTCAGTGTTTTGATGGAAAAGCTTCTTGTGAATGAAGAATGAACATAAAGGCTTATTTTCCAGTATAGGATTTTGCAGTTTTCACCTTCAGGCTTTTTATATTGCTGATGCTGGGGGGTATAATAACCATCACTGCAATGGTTTGTTTCTACAGGGGGATAATCCAGCAGAAACTCAGGGCCAGATGCATCCACAATATGAATAACACAGAATATCCCTAGCTGGAAGTGGCCCACAAAGACAACTCCTGGCTCCATACAGGACCACACAAATTTCAAATCATATGTATGAGAGAGTTGTTCAAATGCTCCTTGAATTCTGGCAGAGTCAATGCTATGACCACTGTCCTGACAAACGTGTTCCATGTCCGACCATCCACTGGTGAAGAAACTTTTCCAACTGCTCAACTTGATCTTCTTCTGACACAGTGTTATGCAGTTCCCTGGGGTCCCTACAGCTGTTACTGAAGAGAAGAGATCATTCTCACTTTTTCTCTCTTCATCCTCTCTTCACTTGTGGCAAAACCAGTCATCATGTTGTTCTGCTGCTTTTATTTTGCTCTCCTTACCACCTCGCAATCTGAATACATCAGTCTGAGCCAGTATTGAAGTCTGTAGATCTCTTTGCCACAGTGAGCTTTATAACCTATGAGTAATCTGCAGCTCCTTTCTTTCAGACTGCATGGTCTGAACATGTAGGGGGAAACAGAGCCATCAGTGCAGTAGCTGACTTGCATTGGCACTTGTTTAAGTATGCTACCTTAGATTTTATTTATTTATTTACATCTTTACAGTTGGACAACATGCCACAGTTGGATGTTCAGGTGAGTGGAGCATGTACTTTATTGCAGGAGATTACATGCATGCTTCTGTAGAAGAACATGGGCTAGAAGAACACCTCCATCCCCAGCAGATTCTGAGAGGAAACCGTTTAGTCCTTAAATGTTATCTCTCATCACATTTTGCATCATTGCACACTACCTATCGAGCACTGTACAAAATTGTGATCCCTTTGATGAATTCAGCAATTTCACTTTCTGAAGAAAGTCAACTTTGACTTCTTCAAAGACCTACTTGGAGTTATCCCATTGGCTAGAGTATTAGAAGTTAAGGGGGCCATGAGGACTAGTTGTTGCTTAAACACCACTTCTTCCAAATTTAAGATCAATACATCTCTAAGAGAGATCTCTAAGATGATTAAAGGCCTGGAGGTTCTCTTATATGAGGAAAGGCTGAGCAAACTGGGTTTGTTCAGCCTGGAGAAAAGAAGACTGAGAGGTGATCTGAACAATATTTATAAATATCTAAAGGGATGTGGGAAGCAAATGCATGAGGCCAGGCCATTCTCAGTAGTGTGTAGTGATAAAAGAAGGAGTAATGGCCTGAAACTTTAACAGAGGAAGTTCTGTACTAACATGCAGAATAACTTATTTTTGGTAAGGCTGACTGAGTACTGGAACAGGCTGCCCATAGAGTTTGTGGAGTCTCCTTCTATGAGATATTCAAGACCAGCTGGATGCCTACCTGTGTGACCTACTGTACGGAGCACGCTTTAGCAGAATGATTGGACCCAGTGTCTTCTGGAGGTCCCTTACAATGCCTGAAATTCTGTAATTCTGTCCATAGGCAATTTTATGGAATATAAATGGAGTGGTAATGCTTTCAAGAAGTCAAATGCCATTTTACATTTGTGCGTGTTTGGTTTGGGACAGTGGTTGAGGGACTGTGTGGCAAAAGACAGTGGGAGTTCTGACAGCTCACCCATCCTGTACAAGCATCTTTGAGATGAGTGACCACTTGTCACATAATCACCTTCTCATGCTCTCCCTTCTCTCGAAGTGCACATGCATGCACACACAGACATACTCTTCTCTATTTAATTCTCTTCTGCAGCACTCTATTTAGAAAGTAATTTCTCTGTATGTTTCTGCTGATGACTGTTGCTTTCTGCAAAAGCAAACATCCAGAGACAGCCTTGGATCTGAAAGGGAATTGGGTGATGAGACTGCCTTGGGAATTGTCCGGGTGCTTCTGGGTAGTTGGATGGTTCACCTGGTGTATTTCTTTGTGATTGTTGGAGTAAGCTTGCAAGCCAGCAAGTTAGTTTTTGCACGGCTTTTCACTGGAATACATGCTGTCATTTTTTCTCATTTGTAAGTTCTTATTTTGCTTCCAACAGCTGAATGTGGTGTACAAGACCTGTGAACACAATACTACATTCTGGGAAAAGCTATCTGGCTTTATGATAGATATTTCTAAGGAATAATTAGGTTAGATATATTGAAGCTTGTGTTTGTCACAGATTTTGAAGTTCAGCTAATTCTGAGCAACATCCAAAACAACTTTTATTTAAAATAGAGTTAGGTCTATATGAATTAAAAATAGTGAACTCCACTTTCTCTGGGAAGATTTTGGGTGAGACAAAAGTGTTTGAAAGCAGCTTAGTGGTGAGTGGGCCTGAGTCACAATATGGGCTCTGCTGAAAAGTGATTTTTGTCTCCTTCTCCAGCATCATTTTCCCATCTCATCCCTTGCATGACATGAGCACTCATATGGCAGAGTAGGCAAGCAAGTTGTGGTGCAGATCCAGATGAAAATTATTTATTTTAAAGTATCTTCTTTACACCAGACAGCTGGCACTGCACTTCACACACACTTCAGCTAGCTTCAGCTGACATCAAATTGCACCCTCAGAACATTAGTCAGAAGCTGCTCCCATATTTAGTACAAGACTGTTCCTATACATTCCTTGTCTAAAGATCAGCCAGTGCTTGAATACCAGAAACTTCTCTGGAAAGTTTTTTACTTTATTCCTCCTAAAATTTCCTGTCCCAAACAATGAATGAGTTAGTGCCCAGCTCACCCCCTTTTTTCTATCTCTTGTCAGATCCTTTCCCTTATGGCACTGTCACAGTCCTCTCAGCCATGGTATACTTCTTCCGTAGCAGGTAGAATCTGTATTGGTGAGGATATATTAGGCAGAGAACACCAAAAGAAGCACACATTGTCTTGAGGCACCCCAAAGCAATGCAATCACTGCAAAGGTTACCAGTCTGCCAGTACTTAATTACTCCTAATTAATTCACAGAACTATAGCACTAACAGAGGACATGGCACAAAGAGTGCAACTCAGGCACTAAAAGGCACAAACCAAAGTCGTGGAGCTTTACCAGGACTGAGGCTTTGAAACAAGCATGACTCACTTGTGAAGCACGGTCCTCAGCCTGTGGAAAATCCTTCTTAGGGAAGCAGTAGAAACTTTGCTTTGGAGACATTTAGAGAGGTCCCCACAGACTTTTAAAACTAGACTGGACAATGCAGTATAAAGGTTACTGGAAGGAACAATCCTGAATTGGCACGAGGCTTTGGTCTACATGACCTAATAGGTCTTTTCTGCCTCTAATTTCTGTGATTTTATGAGTGGAAATAACTTCTAACTTAAGAGGATTTAAATGACAGGCGTGGGCATGCATTATTTACAGCTGAACTTGAAGTAACTGCTATATTATGGAGTGTGTGAACAGTGGTAGTTGTTGAGGTATTGTGCAGGTAGATGTAGAGAGGAAAGCATGGGATTAGGCAGCAGTGGTAGAACTGGGATAATGAGAATAGTTTTATTGCAAAAGAAGTCTGTCTAATTAGAAGCAGTGTGTAAGAGTACTAACTACAGTAGGTATCTACTGATGTATTTTATAGTCATTTCCTAGCTTGTTGTTGTTGATGTTTTTTTAACCTTTTCAGACACCGGCATTGGCTATTTTGGAAGTATATGTGTGAGAATGATTAATTTTACTTTTTTTGAAAGAAAGTTGCAAGGCTTCCTCTGGCACTGCTGCCAGCCCTTAAGCTCTTTTTTTGCATATTATGGAGTGACTGCTGGTTAAAAGAAACTGCCATCATGATCATAAGTTGGACAAACTAGCTTGCAAATGCATGAAGAGAACAGCTTTCTCCTCTGTGCCTGCCTGTTCTCTTCTTATCAGCCCTTCGACATTTACAAGTAATTTTTCCTCTCACACACTCATGGAGCAGATTTTTTTTTTTATGAGTGCTTCTCACCTTTATGTACAGGAGCTCTGGAAATTGAGTACTGGCACAATAAGGAAAATCTGCATATAGCACATATGAATACGTGGTCTCAGTTGAGAGATGTGCCCTGACTTTGTGATTAAGTGGCCATAACAATTACATAGCTTATTTAATCAAGTAGCATCCACTCTGTTGTCACAATTTTCCTTATTAAGAAAGGAGAAGGAAAAAACATCACTAATTATCAGCTACACATATGGAGATAATTACCGTGACTTTGAGGTTCTGGTTTTTGCTTCCTGACTTTTATGTTATCCCTTTAAGTGCTTCTGCTCAAAATGCACTTTTTATGTGTGTGGAACTGGGAAACTTTGCAATAGTTGAACTGAAAAAGGAAGTATTTTGATTTCCTGTCTCTTTGTGTGAACATCAACAGAGACTCTCTAACATAAAGATCCTGAAATTCAGCAGGATTAAGTTTCAGTAACTTTCCTACCTCTTTTCCCTTTTTCCTTGCAAAGGGAGGGAGTGTAGGATCAGGATTACATAGATGGGACTGGAATTTCAGGGACATGAGTATAGTCCTTACTGACTCTACTGTGATCTTAGGTAAGTCATTTAACCTCTATTTGTACTAGTTTTTTTTTGGAAAAAATATAAAAATAATGACAGTATCTTCTTCAGGCAACTGATATGACACTCAACTCTTGTCTTTAGTATACTTACAACTCCTTGAATTAAGAAAGGAACAGGAGAATAAGTGACTATTAATGCCAATCTCACCAGAGTGTGTTAGCTTAGTCCTAGAATTCACTGAAATGTTGGATTTTCCATATGTTGCAATTTGATTGAACGACCAATCCTTCCCTCCTTCCCTTTAGCTTCATTAACCTGCTCTGTACAAGGAGAACAAAGAATCAATTGAAATACATAAGACTGGAAAATTTAACATACTACAGCACTTAACTACAGTCTGCAGAATATTTAAAGTGTGGTTCCACTCTGGAATTGGCAAGCAGACACAATACCTATCTGAGCATTAAAAGTGCTGGATGCTGAATTTTGTTCTGTAGAACAGAATTTGCAATGTTTGATGTTTATTGCCTCTCCAGGATTTCTGTATGAGATTTGCTCAGCTGACAAATAAAAGGAGGTAGCTGCCCAAATTACAGTTTTCCCAGCTCATCCTGAGACCCCAAACAAATCCACTCTGTTCTGCGCAGCAGCAGGAAATGTTCTGAAATCCAGATTAGTTCCTTTCCCAGAGCTTTGCTACATATCTTCAAATGCAATTCTTCTGACTGCCTTCACTGGATCTACACAAGAGTAAATAAATGAACAAGGCATTGTGAGCCGTGCTGAAAATGAGTAATAAAGGGAAGTTGTGTTGAAAATGCCCATTTCTGGTCAGGCCAAATGGAAACCATAGGATCCTTCCTCTCCTTTTACAACAGAAATATGTCATTTTTATTGTTATGTGCTTCAATCTTCAAAACTAATGAAAAGAGTCATGCATCTGATATTCTATTCAGTGCAAATTTGTCTGAATTTTGTCCCAGTCTTCTGCAGGATTGCTGATTTTGTATTTTCTGTAATATCTGTAATTCAGAATCTCTCTTAGAGAATTTGACAGTAAAAAAGGTGTAATTGCACCTGTGTCAGGGAAATACTGACTTTCAGTCCACATTCCAATGTGTTATATTGTCCAGATACTGTTAATTGTATGCAGCTATAGAGGAGGGGGTGCATCCATAAAACAATTCAAATAATTCCCTTATTGTTTTTTCTTTCTCTTTGTAGTTTGTACAGCTTGGAAATCGTTGTAAGTTACTCTACATATTTATATACCTACACATTCACATTTTTTATTGATATATAAAAACTTTCTCCTCTAGTACATGAATCCGTAAAAACAACATAAGGAGTGGAAAACATGACAGGTCTGGAGAATCTGCGTGCCTAAGAGTGCTGCAGCCTTGGAAAGAGAGAAAATATATAAATATTTCTTTTTTAGTGTATTTCCCCCTTTAGATATCTTGAGTACAGCACACACTGGAATTAGATGACATCTTCTTGTCTGCCATCATTCCTCAAATAGACAACCTTGTCCTCTGCCACATGGCGCATTTGTCTTGGCCATCTACCCACCTCTCCAGTATTATTAGCTCTAAGTGATAATTTATACTGTAAGCAACAAAACATTTCAGTCAAGAGAAAGAACGTAGGGCTATTGGAACAAATTTTGACATCTATGAGCCAAAGTAGCACAAAACATATAGATTTTTTTTCCTTTAAAATAATCTGGAACTCTTCTTTGCTGATTAACATTTACTTACGAGACACCATTGCCAATCGCTCACATGGCATTTCACTGAAAATCTGACATCACCAAGTGCCAAACATGGGATTTTCTGAAGATCACCAAGATTTAAAAATCAAAACCTCACTGTTTCAGTTCTCCCCGCCCTCCCCCCCCCCCCCAAAAAAAAAACAAAAAAAATCAATCCAAAACTACCCAGTAAACCAAAAAACACAGATTGATTGCCCACAATTGGCTGAGCCTTAATGCAGGCAGCTAGATTTCTGTAAGTCTTAGCATTTGAGATAATTATTGTTTCATATTGAATCATCTCAATATTATGTATTGTAAAATACACTAATACCAACCAGAAATTTGATTGCTTTTATGAGCTGAGTTGGGAAGTTAGACGTCTATCTCCTCAACTTTCATCTCTGGCCATCTTTGCCTCTCTTATCCATGACTACCCGGTTATGCAGGCAAATGGTATTTTGTGGCCTTACAGAAGATGTAAAGATTAATTGTCAGAGCTTGACACTGGCCTGCTATAGGTTTGGATATTCTGTAGTTGATCCCAGTGGTCTTGTTCATGTCTCCCAGTCTGAACTCTTAAACAATTATCCCTACTTCTCTAAAATTTTTTTTCCCTGTGAGAAAGCAAGAATAATAATTAATGACTGTATATCTTTGTACTTGTCTCAACAATATATTTATGTCAGCATGCTGTTTATCTGTTGTAAATTCTGTGTAAATATGTCCCAGTGTTCAAAAATAAACATCTCTGATGAATTTAGGTTTTCCTATCTTAGTAGAAAAACTGAAACTAGATACAAATAGATATGAAAATGCTGTTGACTGTGCTACAATTGGCTCCTGCAGAGCCAATCCCTTCTTTAAAATGCTAGTTGTTCATGTTGGTGTGAGAGCATACAAAGAACAATGGCATATCTTTTGATGGAAAAAACAGCTTTAATATCAAATGACCTCCCGGAAGCTGAATATAGAACACAGAAAAGGCCCTTTGGCGAGAGCTCAGATGTTCCTGTATTCTTCCTCAAGGAAATCAGATCTTCTGTTTCCAATACTTTCTCTTTCCAAATTTCCAGGCTCAATGCATTTATGGTTCTGCATATTCCAGATCATCTGGAATGGATTTAAAGAACAGATTGGAGAGTGGGGCAGATTAAGACAAGCAATCTCTTATCCCACAGAACAACCTAGCAACATTCTCTCTGAAGCCATTCAACATATGAAGAATTGCATCAATTTAACTGTTTTCAAACCAACACATTGATATTATTGTAAAGCCCTTACTAGGCAGATTTTAAGAGTTCTGAGAATGGCCTATATCAGTATAAATTTCAGTTGATTTTCCTTATTAAGAAAAAATAAAGGGCACAACATGTGTATCTACTTTGAAATTTTAACCACATTTTGCTAAATTGTTTATGATCAAATGCAATAGTGAGTTTAGATTTCCTATAAATTAGACAAGATTTTTGGATAGACAAATTTCAAAGTAGTTCAGATATTAACTCTTGTAAGAGTACTCAAAGCAAAGTTATATAGGATCCTTTATCTTCCCCCCAGCTGATTCTGTATGTTACTGTTTTTTACAGTATTTGATATGTGTGAGGTGTATTTTTTACAGCAGACTTTGCTGCATACACATATAATGTCCTTGAAAGTCCTTAATTGAAAGAAAGGTTAATCATGAATTTTTCAAATGATTCAATGTTTTGATCTGCTGTTAGATGTTATTTGGAAAGTTCCCACTTTTTTTTCTGATGCATTCTGAACCAAGAGACACAAACAAAACAACATAGGAAATTCAGATTAACTAGTAACATTAGCTTCATGCATTTGAGAGACTACGGGAGATCGGAAAAAAAATTGCTTTTAGTGATGCATCTGTCTTTGACATTTCAAGTATTTTGAATCTAATGGGAGAAATGGAGAGAGGAACATTTCTTCGCATTTGAACTCCATAATATTTGTTATCCTTACACTAAATTACAGCAAAGTTGGAAATAGAGAGGTAAGCTCCTGAATTGTTCTGTACATACTTAATACAGATTTAATGAGAGAACTTTTAGGGCTGTCACTCTGTTGCTAGCACTGACTAAGGTGGTAACAACTGTGGGACCATGTGAGATGGATTCAGTAATACAGTAGTAAGCTACATCTCTCTTCCTACCCTATTTTTGTGCTTCCCATTTATCTGCCCTGGCACATCATTCATTGCAGGAAGGAGCTGCCTTGCAGACCAGTCCACCACTCTATGTTTGAGTTTTAATTGTGGGAGAGAATGGAGAGAACAAAATACATGATCATGTTCAGCTTATGTTGATTGATTGCTCCTTAGCTATGAAACAATTTTCTGTACCAATTATGCCTTTGCAGATGACAGAAGCCATTTAGTCTAACGACCATAATAATTAATTTTCATTATAAATCAGATTAGTTAATGATGCTGAAGTCTACATTCTTCACAGAACTAAAATACAGTATCTTGTATGTGCTCACAGAACATATCATTTCCTAAATAATGTACCATATTAAACATCTTTACATCAATATGAATAGCATTGACTTTCTTCGACCTCCAGGGTTCACTGGAAGAAACTGACACTCTCCCAGTGTCATTTTTTTTGCTATTAGCTCTCTTTTTGCATCCACAGGGACAATGAAACTAAGGCTGAAGAGCCACTGACTTTCTAGCATGGCAGTGGGTAACGTGCCTGATGATATTATTTTTTCTCCTTCACTCTAAAATATTATGAGTAGATAGTATTCTGGGATAAGGTAGTGCTTTCCTTCTGTTTTATTTTCAGAGTAATGTTCTTGCTAATTTTTTTTCTCAATTTTTGTTCCTGAGATCAGTGTGGTCCATATAAAGTCAACACATAAAACATCTTTGTGGGTAGTGAGCAATCAAAGCTTAGCATCATTTTTATTTGCTTTTCTGTGTCATTTTATTTTTTTTTGCCATCATTGAGTGCTCTTCAGAAAACGCATAGGCTTACAGGATTAAAAAACTTGAGAGGAGCTCTATGAAACAATTTTGCTGGAAAGCTGAATTTATTATTTCAGGGAAGAAAACTAGTGAAACTTAGTCAAATATCTCAGTGATGTATTTTGTTGCTGAGCTGAGCTGAACTATCTGCTTCCAATGATGCTAAGTGTGCAATGAAGTATGTGGATGATCAACGTACAGCGTCTGGCTTTAGACGATTTTAATTTAGGATATTAACTGCTCATTATTTTTTGTGTTAAATGGGCCATTGCTTCATGCCATACTGTTCTCTAACTGAACGCTTGTTATCATGCAAGGCACTGTTAAAGTGCCTTGATCAACAAGCTATGGTTGGTGAGTAACACACAATGACTTATCCAGTTTGCACAGAAGTTGAGGGGGAGCAAAGACTTGTAAATACAGCGTAAACCACTGCACCTGCCCTTGTATTCCTGATAGGCTCAGTGAAAACAACTGGAGTCTCTGATCTACTGACCTGCTTAGCTGAGGGGAAAAATACTACAGTAAAAAAATGTATTTTCTGAAACAGAACCAAAAATACAAGGAAAAAGACAGGAAAAATGAATGTGAGGATCTCTAAGAAAATCAGTGGCACTTCACTGATAGGCTAATGTTTTTTGGCTTTATGCTTCTAGAAAAGAGAGAGAGAGAGAGAGAGAGAAGAAGAAATAGAGAGAAACCTGAAGTAGAAATAGAATAGAAAATACGAAGAGGAGTTAAGAACTGTTTTATTGAGGAGATGCAGACGTTAGGGGAAGAAGATAAGCATGGAGACTTGTGCCTGACCAAAGAAAGCTGGGAAGTACTTTACCGAATGCCTTATTACTATTCTTGTCATTAGCTCGTAACTGATTATAATGATATTATATGAGCTGGCAAAGCCTTGTCAGTTCCTCTTTATACAAATACTGTTAAATGTGGTACTTTTCTCCAGCAATAACCTACTCAGATCCAGCTCCTAGGTTAATTTATAGACTCAATTTTTAATCCATGTATTCCATTAAAATCGGATTTGTTAAAAGAATATCACTGGCAGGATTACAGTACATTTTCTAAGTAACAGCATTGCACTTAGACTTTTAATATAATGGGCAATTTAAGTACCCTTGCTTCTCGTGTATCTTTAAAAATGGTGGAAGACTTAAAAACAATACTACACTGCACATCAGTGGAAGTTGTCCCTTGACAGAGCTGGGGGCGTGTGTACATCTTCCTGCTTGGGTGTAATGTGATGGCAGTTCTCCTGCTTGGCTGCTGGAGGGCTCTTGCTTCTTTTGTGATGCAACAAGCAGCCAACCCTGGGGCTGAGCCAGGACATGACTGCTTTAGCAACCTGGGAAACCTCTTCTGGCATTTTAACTGGATACTTTCTTGTTTTGTTTTTGTTTCGAGCTGTTAATTTTAGCTCCAAATATTTTTCTGGCAGTTGGGAAGTGGTTTCTTAATTAAAATTAAAAAAAAAAATTAAAATGAAGTGAGGAATGTAAGGACATAAAGTGGACTTGATTGATTTTACCAGTACTTAATTTCTAATGTATCTCTTGCCATAAGTTCAGAACTAGATACAACTTTAGAGATGCGTACTTTTAATTGGTCTCTGAGGATACCTGATGTTTGTTCTTTAATGTGCCTTTGCTTTACAAAAGAGAGTCTTTTGGGCAGAAAATAACTGAATGCAGGGAACACTTATCTACTGTAGGGAAAAAGCAAAAGCAATGAGCCTGCTTTCATTCTGTCCATCTCAAAGTCTTGTTTCTGCCTATTTGCTTCAAATACAAAAGAAAGGGTTTTTAGGCTTTCCTCTCGCTTTCTCTGCTGTTAAAAGAAGTCATCTGAGAAAGGGAAAAACAGAGAGGGAAAGGTAGTAAAAAGTCAAATCCCATTATTTTGCAAGAAAATAAAAGACAGTTCTGTATAAAGAAAGCTTACACAGCTGTTTGCAAATAGGAAGAAGGGCCTCAGTTCTGATCGCTGTAGTATCAAAGGAAGGTTGAGTCTGATGTCAGTGCATTCAGTATTTTGGGTTTATTCCAGCTGTGGCCACCAAAGAGGTGAAATATTCCCTCTCTTCCCAGTCGAACCCCCCTCTGTAGCTCTCATTCAAGAATGCCGTCGCCACTTGAGTGTTCTTTGTTGTGCTTTGGAAATGAGGCATACAGAAAAAGGATGTTTTAACTGAGGCGGTAGGTTCAAATCCTGCAGGAACAAGTGACAACTTGATCTGTCTGTAACTTAGTTACCTCATCTGTAAAGTACTCTTTTATATTAACTTTTATAACACAGCCATTGCTACTGGAGCTGAATGTCTGCCAAGCTTACATTAAGCCATATAACTACATTTCTTTCAAATGATCTTAGTTCTTTCATCCTCTTCTTACAGGAGAAGCATGTATACACAGTTTGGGGGACTGGGGTAGCCATTTGCCTGAGTTTCCAGTTTGTCAAATTTAGGTCTTTCTACTGCTATCAGCACTGCCAGGCCTGATCTACAATGTAAAGCAGATGTTTCCAGGAGCACGTGGTATTTTTTGAGATGGCAGACTTTCCTGAATTTAGTCAGGTGTTTAAGATGTGTTATTTCAAATAGACATCTCTTTACATTCACACTGGAGAAGGCATTGACGGCTGGATCTTGATGGTCCTCGTGGTCCCTTTCAATCCAAGCCATTCTATGATTCTATGTACTTGAAACAGGACATCATAAGCTTTGGCACGGTTTTTAGCATCTTGATGGAGTTAACCCTCTGTTTTCAATGCTAGAAACTTTTCCAGAAAGCAACCAGTTGTCCTGATAGCAAAGAGATACCTTCTACCTAGGGAGTGAAAGTCTTGACCATGCTTAACACCTGCAAGGTTCAGATGATCACTCAGATGTGGTGGGCAATGCCATCTGCATGCCCAGGCCCACCTCGAAGTGATGCTCATCATTTTATAACTGTAGAGGATTCAGATGGTAAAAAATAATACTTAAAATGAACCAACATTTTTCACTAGAAGAGAGTCTCCAAATACAAGCAACCTATGATCTGACTATACAGTATAAATGTGGTGAAATACCAAGAGGCAGAGAGGTGAATTAGGAATAAGGTGACAGCCAGAATAGCTTTGCTTTTACTCATATGGGTTTCAAAATTAATGTTATTTTAACACACACACACATTTTCTAACTCACTAACTTGCTCTTTTGGAATAAAAAAATCCAGGCATTACTCCAGACTGTTATGCCACAGTCTTGATTCAGGCAAAATTGCCAATCTCTGCAATGGGTTTCTTTTATGGAACTTGAATTTGGGGATGGAACCACTACATAGTATCTCTCTCTCTCTTTCTATTTTTTTCTTCTGTTAGAGAACATCCTTATTTGCGTATCTGGCATAGCTATTGTGAGTTATATTTACTGACTGGAAACTTGGCAAGTCCAATATTTGTTCTTGGTAACAAGATACTACCCACAGCTTTTACTTACAGGGCTCTGCAGCAACCAGGTGGAACATACATCATTAGTTTACTGAATAATGAATATACTTTAAATCACGATTCAGAAATGCTCAGTTATAGTTTATTAAACTAGAAAAAAAAGCCTAATGTAAAACCAGCTTTCCATAGTAGAATTAACAAAATCAAAATAGGCTTTTTATCAACTTTATTGAAAGTAATTCAACTTTCCAAGAACTAAAAATTGGTTTCCTGTCTTGACTGTTTTGGAATTACTTACTGTCATCTGTTTCAGACGTTAAAGGATATGATTTAATATCAGCAATAAGGCCTCTGTTCCTACTTTGGCAGGTGTTAATTATTTAAACACTACTCATTTAAATTTGTTTCCAATCACTCTTCTGAGTGATTTGCTTTACATGGCTTTTTTTCACATGTATTTTTTTCTACACTGACAAATAAAACTTGGGGGAAAGCCCCCTGGTTAGTAGTTCTATTTCTGATCCGTTCAACCTGTCTTCAGATAGGCAGGTATATACAGAGATATTTCACGTGTTATGGTCTTCAATAGTGGAATATAAAATCTAATACATCATTTTTATCTCTTTTGTAATAATAAAAATTTGCTCTTTTAGACAGAGTGCTGTGGTTTTTTGCATGCTAATGACTGTACTATGTGTGAATAAATTGCATAAATTGTGGCAGTTCCCAAAACATTTGTTGATATTGACTTTGGGAAAAAGTGAGAACAAAACTCTAGAATACCTACAGTTCCTCCATGTGTATGATCCCACCAGTTTGTTTACTTGCAGTGACAAAAAAACAGCTACATGAACACTGCCTGATTCTGTCCCACTATGCATTCATAATGACTAAAAAATGGCTCTCTTGTTGCATGTGTCTGAATTTTCATCTACTATAATGTTAGTATCATCCTACTTTTTTCTTTAAAAAACAGAACAAAAAACAATAACCTTTTTTTTGATTAACAGCACCTACCGAAGAAACAGGAACTCTTAAGACTGTACAGCAGACCTCTGTCTGGTGTGAAGTGAAATTCTCATTCTGCGACAGATAACTTGTAATTTAATACATAATTCTTGTCAGTAGAATAACATAAGGGAAAGCTAGAGCAGAGGGAAAGCCAGGCACAGGAGAGGGAATTTTACGCACCACTGGGAAATGAGAAGCTGACAACTATAGGTATTTCAGTTCTACAAGGCAAGTCATTTCATCCTGGTAATAAATGGAAAAGGTGGGTGTTTGTTTAGATTTAGGCCACTCAGTAATGATTTTAACACTCCACCGAGCCTTCTGCCAAGACAAGCACTCCAAGTCCAAAATCTGTAATGAACTCTCATCTTCTCAATTATAGATTCAGCCCTTACCAAAACGATATCCAATATTCCCCTCCCTGCTCCACGAGCGCAGAGCCGTGCTGATGGACGTGCAAGCAGCCCAGCTCCTCATGGCTCCCACCGCTGCAAGAGACGACGCTGGCGGCTGGGCCCCATGCTGGGGCGGCAGCAAGAACATTGCTGCATCCTCTTCTTCTTCTCATTACTCCCCACCCCTGCTCCATAGAAAATGGTAGTGTAGAGAGAGAGAGTGCTGGAGGTGCCAGGAAGGAGGAAAGGAGATGATAGAAGGGAGGTCATCCTTTCAACCCTAGGATCCTCCCAGCCACTTCCAGCTGTGGGGCTGACTTTGTCCTTACTCTTCAGTTACGTTATTTACGGCTCTCTGGCAGAGCCTGGCCAAGGCACCTGGAGTAGTGTGGTGGTTTGTAATGAATACTCGGTGCTCTTCAAGCGCGCTGCTCTTAGTCCATGCCTATCTTGCTTTTGCTTCAAGTGATCTTAATATCTCTTCGATTGCTAGTCACCAAGCTCCCTTTTTCTGATGCAAACCATCTTTCCAAGACTTACATGTCGTAATTCATCTTCTTGGTCTTTCTCCTAATTTTCTGCCACATTTTCCCATTGTTTTTACTTGATTTTCTTCAGATGGTTTCATATTTCATAGTTCATTGCAGTTATTTTTTTCAATCCAGTCTGAATTGAAGAGCTAGATCCTTCCTGCCTTCTAGCTGATCCGATTCTGTCTTTGTCTTTCTTTTATGACCCCATAACATTCACCTGCCTCATCTCAATCTGTACCAATCCTATACTCACCATGTTGAGACTCTAAGGTGGAGAAAATAAAATTCAGATTTTTTTTTTTATTAGGGATTTTATTACATATTTGGGGTTCAAGGAAGGGAAAAAATTCTAATGCAGCTTTTGCATGGTGTTCAGAAGCTGTGTGAAGAGAGATGACCAGGGGGTCTGTGCTTTTGCTGTGGCTGTTTGATTCCTACAGTCAGGCTGCTAAGATAAATAGATCAGTGGCTCTCTGTCAGCTTTTCAGGTCAGTGTCCTCCTCAAGGAAAGGTGATACATGAGCAGAAGAAAAAATATGTTAAAATGTGGAAGAAAGAACAAATCTTTTGACAGGAAGAGTGAGCAGAGTAGTGTCTTTCCACCATGGGGACAGGGATTGTGGTCAATTCAAAAAACGACACAGTGGGAAAAAGAAAAAGAAAAAACAAAAAGAGAATATCAAAGCCAAAAATCTGCAACCCCAGACAAGATGTGTTACTCAGAAGTTCTGATTTTTGTTCGGAACAATGAATCTTTTTGCATCAAAAAATCCTCTGTCCTTTGTGCTTCCTTAAATAGTAAAAACAATTTCTATGGTGTTGTGTTCTTCATTTATGCTGTATGTTACAGCATTTTTTGTGCTGTTCAACAGCTGCCAGTGGTAACAGAATTTCAGAGGTTAAATGTTACATACAAGACCTAAAGCAGTCTGTACAGTCTCCTAGTCATGGACATTCAGAATCTGTAGGTCTTCCCGTGAGTTCAGTGTCACTACTAAACAAGTAAGAATCACAAGTGTTTGTCTCATGCTCCTAAAATACATGAAATGTCTTTGGCAGAATTTTAGATGAGAAGAAAAAAAAAAAAAAAAAAAAAGCAAGATTACTGTAACAGTTACTTTTATTCTCAGATTAAATATGATTTTAGATCCTTTTTCTCCTAGTTTCTTGTTTGTGTACAGCAATTTTGGCAAAAGGCATTAAATTGTATGCAGGTTAATTACTTAATGTTTCTGATTTGCTTCGAACATGAAGCAAGTGCCAAGTATTAGTAATATTCTGTGAGACAACATCATAATATGGTGGGGGGTTTCATCTTCTGCTCCTTTTATCATCCATTAATGCCTGATCTTTGTGGCTATGTATAGAACATACGTAAGATTATTTGGATTTGTTACAGCTTGAATTCCTTTCCCTCCCTCTCTGCAAAAGGAAAGAGACAAAAAATGTAAAGATATTCAGAGAAGAGAACTTTCTTACTAAGAGACTGAAAGGGATGTGCAGAGATCTCCAAGCCCAGAGAAGAGTAATGCAGTCATCTAATCTGAAAACAAAACAGAGAGTTTGTTTTAGAAAAACATGTACTATTAGCATTTAAAAATAATGTCCACCCAATAGATGGATCAATAACTTGATTATCTCCTTTGCTTGGAAATTGCATCTCTTTTTGCATGAGCTCGAATTCTGGACTCTGCATATTCAAAAGTAAATTTAAAATTACGTTATTGCTTCCATGTCTAAATAATTCTGATTATTAATCAACTAACCCTATGAAGACTTAATCATGAATCAATGAGTCCTGTATTTTGAAAAACTTTTAATTTTTCTGGGCAGACCAATATTCTTAGTGTTGCAAACACCAATTTTTTGTTCTAAAATAATATGACAAGACATTGATATGCCTTGCAGCTTAATTACAGATGGAAATTCTGTTGAAAGTATTTGCCTTTTTCACATCATCATTTACAGATTTACAGCAGACCTGTATTTGCCCATGAATTTCTAGTTGTTAATGTCTTGGGTAAATTTAGGAATTGCTACGGTCCTTTGGAGATATGTAAATTCCTTTATTGTGATGGTGGTCAGACTTAATGACATGACCCATTTATTTACTACTAGGAAATTGAGGTGGTCATTCTAATTCCTTTGAAGCTAGTTTGAGGCTTGGAGTCATTCCATCTCGGGAGTGGACATTTTATAACCTAAATAAATATTATTTCTCATTTTTGTGACCAGGCCTTATACCTTTCATATGACAACCCTGTCTACCTATCTACGGACTTTAAAACTAAGGACATTTCCTGGGAGGCTGGTATTCAGTGTACAAATACAGTTGTTCAAATATGCTTAACAGAAAACTACGATCATCTGCTTCATCAAAAAAAAAAAAAAAATTAGTTTGCTTTTTATTTTTTTTCCCAAGGAAAACTTTTTTTTTTTTTTTGAACCAGTCATGTTTCCTTTCCATGAAAACATTGACTTTTTGTCAGAATTAAGGAAAAACAACCTTATGAAAAACTTTATGAAAAACTATTGTTTTTTTTCAAAATATTTTCATGGGCAGGGTCCTCCTTTTTTGATCAGTGTTAATATTAAGATTAATGTCTACTTTAGGAGGCGAAAAGCTAGAGTATGTGTCTAGCAGAGCCATAGTGTCTGTGAAAGTACAACTGTTTCCCAATTCGGGATCTGAAAATCAAGGCCTGTGTGATTTCTGCGTCTTGCACAAGGAGTAATTTAAGGGTTTAAAATGAAATCAAACTATATGGTACTTTGTCCAAGTGTACTGAAACAAAAATAAAAATGTGAAAACCCAACACATCATAAATAAAATGAAATATATCCAAAAATAATTAAAATACAAGTCATGAATTAAAAAAAAATAAACATTTATCTTGTTAACTTGAAACCTAACTTGGCCAAAGCAGTTTCATTTTCTTTGGTTTTCATGAACATAGGATTTTATGAGTACTGATATTGAATTACTACATATTATCTAAAAGCGCAACATAAGATCTGTCTGGGCAGTCAGTAAGATGTCATTCATTATTGTTGTACCCTATGGACTGGATATTCAATATGAAAAAGTAAACACTCAATGTATGCTTCACCCATATGACAGGACCTTCTGTTACAGCTTCCTTACCAAAACACAGCTCCTACCTGATTTGAGCTAATGGAAACTGCTAGATTCACATAGTTTGTAACTTACTCCTTAAGTGCCCCAAATATTTTATCCCCAGAGTTGCTCATAAAGAAAAAAAGATTTTTTTTAATATATTTTCTTTTTAAGTATTTATATTGATATGATAAACACTGCTTGTATTTTGAAAGCTTGGTAAATGGTTACTGTCAGTCTTGCCTGATTTTATGTGTTTATAAATTGTGTTCTGTCTATTCATTTCCTCCGGCAGCATTGCTAAGTTTTGTTAGCAAAGGGATGAAAGAGGTCAGACTTTAACTCCATGGCAATTTCCCCTTTTGCCTGTCATTCTCATAGGTTTTACATGACACCATGAAACTCCCATTCTCTGACTAGTTTTCCTAGTCTTGTGTGAAGAGATTTAGGCATTTCTCAAAATTCTACTGCAGGTCAATTAACATTAGGAAGTTGCTTCCAGCTTAATAGTGCCATTTGAAAATGTCATACCATCTTAACTCTGCTGCTGGACAGCTAGTATTCCAACCCAAAAGAAATTATGTTTTTTTTTCCTGTGCTCTTTTGAGGATGTGTGTTGTTCCCCCTGTATTGCAGCCTGCTGGAGAAGAGAAAATATTTTGCTAAGAAGGATGATGCCATGTACCTGGCCTTTAACTGCAGCCTAATGAAAGACAGAGTTCTGGCCCACCAAAAAACAGTGGAGATGTGGCTGAACTCTGGCATCTCTTTCATCACCAGCATGAGGTGACAGCAGGCCAGCCTCTTCAAGGGATTCACTGTCCTGACACCAAACTACTTGTACTGTGCCAGAGATCTTCTCCAGAAAAAAACTGCCTTTCACGTATAGACCTTTAGCCTAGCTGTGTTGTTCACAAACCGCTGTCTATTTTCAAGTCAAACCCACAGGAGCGCTCAGGTGCTGAACGCCTCAATAGGTTCTTGCTTACCTAGTTGTATTAGTCCTCACTCCTAGCCTGTTTTCTGCTTGAGAGCACAAGTTTACCCAAGAAAGAGACTTCATGAAGGAAAACACATCAGAAAAACATTAAAACTCCAGAGCTGTATAGCATTGTCTTAAATAAAGAGACAAATGGGGAAGAAGAAGCAAAACTAATGCGATTGGCCAAGCATTAATGGAATTTAGATAGACTTTTCAGAGGAGCTAATTGAATACGATACAAATGGCCGCAGTTTTAAAAAAGGTTTAAAGGTACGTATGTATTTGTAAAAGCAGGAACAGGCCAAATTGCTAAGCCAAATAAAGTGGGATCTAAAAGTAATCAAAAGCCTTTTCGTGATCAGATATACTTCACACTATCCATGCAGTTAAAGCTAGATGTCCTAAAAGAGCCTGTTATCAGCTTATTTGGGTGTGTGAAATGTAGTATTAAATAAACTGTACAGCTCAGGGATGTTTTGCTTTAAACATAGTGCAAAATGCATAAATTTGACATGAAACTTTTAAAGTCACAAATAAAGCAGGGAAACTCTTCAGAGACTTTGACCTGCATTTTAGATAAACTGATAGGAAGTACAAACTTACCATTTTCATACATGAAAGCAATACTATCTGTAGTGCAGGTAAGAAACTTCATCTGAAGGTTCCAAGCATTAAAACCTCTGTTAAATTAACTGTTAATTTAATATAACAAATTGAAAACCACCAGGAGCAGGCAGAAAACCCCACTATCTCTGCATTTACATGCACTTTACGTCAGCTTCACACATTATTTGGAAGTTTTAGTGACTCAGCTATTGGTAACAATTCTTTCACTCTGGAGCAGTTGCAGCCAGTTGCCTGACACTGGGAAAAGACAGACATTGGAACAGAAGGGCTTCTGGAATATAATGGCAGCAAGGAGGTTAATAAAGTGATTGTAAATAGCCTGTTCAGTGAGGTGATTGAAACCAGGGGTGGAATCAGAACTTGAAAAGCACATTATGTCTTACTTTTGTTTTTTTTAATGATTGAGAAAGACAAAAACATATTTATCAAAATATGTGGAGACGGTTCATTGAGATAAATTAACAGAACATTCAAAATACTACCTTGGTTAATTTTCACTGACAGGTGCCAAATATGATTAAGTACATCATGTTTGATCTTGGAATTGTATTTCAGGTGAGGGCAACATGATTTTAATGGATGTCTTCTCCTGTCGTGCCGTGACAGAAGACTTACTTCCTTCCAAATGAAACCAGCTCATTGAAGGATGGTTTCTAGTAAATGGCAAAAAAAAGTGGTGCAGCTTTATTGCATTCCAGATGTAATTTATCTTATTTATGTTCCCACAGTGGTTCAGGGAGACGGGGAGCAATGCTGTATGGAGGCAAATGCCTCTTCCAGGGGTACCTGCTTGTGTGAGCATGAGAACTCTTAGCAGCAAAGTCTGACCAAAGTATCCACAACAGCCTGTAAGGCTCTCCCTCAAAATACCACCTAAGAATGAATTTCAAATAGCAAAACAACAGAAAATATTTGCTCGTATTCTTAAAAGACCATCCCACCAGGTGATATTAACAGTAAGTATCTTCACACTACACTTCAGAATGCATCACTTCTATCAATTCCAAGTAAGTGTTTTTACTAGCATGTTACGAAAATGAATAGAAGAGAGGCATAAATGCCCTGTGCAGAGATTACTGCAATCTTCCTTTCCAGCTCAGATTCCAGGTGCCTTACAGGGAAAAATAATCGGTAAAGAAATGCTTGGTTTTGGGAATGAAAAGAAGTTGGAGCACTTTGGAAGGAAGGATGTGGTTAAAACAAATGCCTAGAAGGCAGCAGATAAGAGCTCTGCTCCCAAATCTGGCACAAATACTCTTTTTGACCTTGCACCAAATCATTTCCTTGCTTTGGGACTGTTTCTCTGCAAATTTGTTTGATAACAGTCCTTACCTAACTCCTCCTGACAACAGAATTAGGAAACTTTCATTTATACTTGATAGTAGCATTCAGAATGTGGGATAAATTCAAATTGGTTCAGTTAGGGCCTGTGAAGTTAAGTCTTCGCTTCAAAGGAAACACTTTATTTGTTGGACTGGGATTATTTTGCACTGGCTACCTGTATTTTTAAAAATAAACAGTTTGCACTGACTTGCTGTTTTGTAGATAATTAGTTCACTCCGTTACTTGAAAGCTCTATTTTTTGTTTTTATAGTCAACAACCCCTCACCCCTTATACCCCCCCTAAAAAAAAAGTATTAAAGACAGAAAAAGAGTGATAGTTTTTTCTATCTTGGATATGACCAAGAAATTTAAGTTCTGATAGAACATTTTAATGCTAATAGCATGATCCCAATGGGCTGTGTGAGAGAATTAGAAGAAAATAAAGAAGCTTTTTGCACCTTTTAAAATAACTTAGAGGAATGCTTTGATTGTTTTTTAGAAATAAGCACGTATAAAAATGACATTTCCCTATTTCTCTTCCAATGCATTCTGGAGCTCAGAAATCCCCCAGGCAAGACTTTCAAGTTGTTTCTTTCCATCACGGAGCAGAGAAGCACTGCTGAGGCCTGCCGAGCGTACAGCTAGTTTCAAGGAGGAGACCATTATCAGGTGTGATTCAGCATCCATTGGACAAACTACATCACCCCTTCTGGCTGTTTGACAGTTTCTTTTTAATCCACCTCCTTGAAGCCATGTCCCAGGAACGTCTGCTAGGCTAGGAGCATGGCCCAGCAGTGCTCACCCCTAACTGCAGTAATGTTTACATATAACATCCGTCTAAATTATGAAACTTCTATTGTGAAAACAATAGGCATATTCAATCTCTGTATCCCCGAACAAATGAGAGAAATATTCCAGAGCTCCTATCAGAGCTTAATAGGAATAATTTTGCTAGCGATATGGTAATACACAGCAGCTTTCCCTGGATGGCTGCGTAAAACAAAGAAGTGGTTGTCAGCCTTTCAGAATCAGATGTTAATGATATTTCATGTCTTTGTTGAGTCTGTGGAAAGCAGCTACTGCACCTAAAAGGGAAATGACTTCCATACCAACCTCCCCCAGCCAAAGTCGTTCAGATTGGGAAAACTGGATGAGGTCCATATTTATACTTCAGAAAGAGGTGTAAAAGAAGATTTCAAGACAGTATTGACTGAGCTGTCTCCCAGCCTCTTTACCCAAAGTTATATCTTATCACCGTGATGAAAGTTTTTAGTTCAGTGTATTACAGCCTTTTTATTTTTCTCTCTTTCTCTTTTTTTTTTTTTTTTTTTAAATATATATGAGGAAAGAATGTAATGTAAGCAAAACTCTGATGTGTTTCTGGCAAATGAGGAGTGTTTTCTACATCTCGTATATTTTTGGAAGCATTTGAATCCAAAAGTAATATGTCTTCCAAATTGGGAAGAAGGCTCTTTATTAGGCTGATGCCTGCACACAGCAGAGCGGGTTGCCTGCCCAACTCTGCAGCATGCAGGGAAGGGTCATTCTCTCTGAGCTAACCTGTGAAATTGGAGCCAGGCAAAAGCAGGGCTTCTGCAGCTTTATTGCTACAACTTCATTTTGCTGTACTACTGTGTGTCTTCACTTCTGCAAACTTTCATTCGTTTGTTTAAAGAAGAGGTCTTAATTCCAATGTAAAATCCATCCAGAAAGGAGGGCCCCTCCACAGTGTATTCCAGCTGGTGGGGATTAGCTTAGTCCTTTTACCGGATACGTATCATTTTAATCTTAAGCCTTTAGACACTGTACAACATACTATTAAGTCTGTTACCAAATAAAACACTAAAAGGCTGATTCACCAAGAGTTACACACCCTTTGCAGAGAAAAAAAAAAATAACATTTACAAAGGGATATCTGCCAAAAATCACTTAAATTTCATGTCTTTCCTATTTACTAAATCCCACATCTAGCATGTGTACAGTAACTTCCTTCAAATATGCTCCTGGGAGAAGTACAAATCAAAATAAGGGGAAACTGTCCCCTAAAATGTATCCCTAGTTCTGAAGAATGATTTATATAGGTTCATGTCAGAAAATCTGAAAAATGAAAGTTATGTTGTTCAGGAATAAAGTGAAACCTTCCAGAAAGTGTGAATCATGTACTTGACTTCTATGATAACGAGTAATACTTTTCCTATAGGAGTTAGTGGTTAGACTATGAAACTAGGATATTAGCTGATCGAGGGAGTCATTTACTAATGATCTTGAACAAGTTACTTTGACGGGGTGCTTAAGCTGCAGCTGTACTGTAGCATTTGGTTATCCGGGAAAAGGTAGATGACAGAACCTCCAGGCCTTGAGCCACTTGCCTGAGCTGTTAATAGCAAGTGCTGATGCTTAACTTCACTCCCTGTGAGGCTTCTTAAGTGATATTATATCTGTCTGTCAGGGGAAAGGCAAAAAGATTCTGGTATTTAAAGATGCTTTGGATGAAAGGAGTGATGTAAACGCAAAATGCAATAGCCAGCATTTGCTGGCTTGCCTGCTTTTCTGACACAGGCTTGGATGCATCTCACCACAGCCATTTGAACCTAATCACTATAGCTTCCCATGCTAAGTTAGCCTCTATATGCCATCATATGGCATGAATATCACCTTGGGAAGTTGTGAGGTGTGGTTCAGGCAACAGCTCTGTGAATGAAAATCCACTGACAATTGGTGTATTGATGTTTGGTAGTAGAGATGATTTCAGCTTCCTTCCAGGACACTGGGTTGCTGTTGTTTTCAGTAAGAAATAATGCATTTGTTTTGGAAAACTTTGTTTCATGCATAATGGAATATTCCACTGGCACTGAGAGGCAGTGCTGCAGCACTCCCAGCAGCTCGTGGAGTGGGACCACTGCAAAATTGGGTGCAGACACCACACCAGTGTGGGCCTGGGTGCCCCTGGCAGAGATTTTCCCCAGTCACAGCCGCATGGAAAGAAAATGTTCCTAGGCATGTTGGTTAGCAAAATTAAAAATCTGCATGCAGACTAGGACTGTGCTTTTTTTAGAAGATAAAACAGTACAGAATAATAGTATAGAGAAGTACAAAGTCTCTTTGCACTCCAGATATTTGAGGAAGATAAATGGTAAAATCACCGTATGCATTAAGCACCAGTATTACCCACTATTAATAACATTGCAGAGATACAGAAGTTGAACTAAGGCAAAGATTTTTGTCTGGAAATGAAGGTAAAGATTTCAGCCAGGATTATAACTCAGAGCTTTGACTTAGTAGCTCTGTGATAAGACCATGCAATTCTCCTTAGCTCAATTTTATTGCAGGGGTCTTGGTGTCTTCAGAGTTGGACGGGCCATATGATTTTTGTTAAAATGTCCTATGTTTAATAAAAACGTTTCTAGGCCATATATTGTGGGAAAAATATGGAAATAAACATCATTCATATGTAGCCTGAAGGCTCCAGAGACCACTAGACAATGTAAGAGCCAATCAAAACCAAATCTGCCTGTTTATGTAACAGTCATGATTTTACTGAGAATTTTGTAATTTTAAGGCACCCAACTCATGATTTTTCAGTACTTGTCCTTGGCAGTACTGCTGGCCTGTGATAGAGGATTTGTGATATATGACCAAGTTCCCCTGTCACATCACACACAGCTGGTTTATTTTGTACAACCATCAGATACAAATTCTGTTACAAGTTAGCAGCATCTCTGTGCTCCAGGATTCAAAAATTATGAGCTAGTTTATTCTACATGACAAAGCAATTAATGGGAGAAAATGCCACAACAACAACCCAAGAAATGCACTTCATGTTTATTCCGTTGTCTCCTCTCTATGAGGCCTTCAACAATGCCATGGTTCAGTACCACCAGCAGAACTCGCTGAATTATCTTCAGAGAAGAGAGAGATCTCTGAAGTCTAATGACAAAAATATGGGCCTTGCCTTGTACTATCCACAGGCTGTTTTAGAGGAAGTTGCAGAGTGAGGCAAATACAAATAGAGCTGGTGTGCGTGTCCTCATTACTACAGAAGAAGGAAGAGGAGCACCTGGGAACCTCTGTCAATGCATGGCTATATTTATAGAAACACCATTAGGGGGAGCTCTGTAATAGACTTAATGCCAGTGTTTTGCAGCTTTCTTACCCTAAAAATCACAACTTTCACTTTTTTTGTCAGTCAGTACTAAACAAATGGTGTTTAGTACTTTTGTATCTATGGTGCTTCCACCATCTTCTTCAGCACTACCAGTAAGACAGAAAGACACTGTGAAGTTATGATGAAAACCTGTGCAAAGTAGGATGAGCAGTGGTCAGAATAAATGGGGTAAATTATATTAATTCTAGAATTGAAGTTGCTCTGATTATGCATGATTTTTTGTTTCATTTTGCAGAATCTTGTTGAATCTGTGGTATCCAAATGAGATACTATCTTAACACTGTTTTTCCCTCCTCTTTTTTAATCACCAAAATCTGTTGCTTTAGAGGTCCTGCTGGTAGAGGCCATCCCTCCATCTGAAGTACCCTCTGCTCTGTAACACCCACTGCTGAATCCTATTGAAACTGAATTACATCTAATACATATGTGATGCATCATGTTAGATAGCGTGTGATGAGGTATATCAGTCACAGATCCAACAGTCAAATCAATTCCTTTCTCATAAAATAAAGGCTTGTTCTTATTTTTAGAAAGATAAAGTTTCTTCAGCTTTCTGTCAATTGCAGAACTTATAAATTATGATTGGAGAGCTCTGTATAACCTGCAATAAAGCATGAGGTCCCAGTGCAACTTACTTAGATTTACATTCTTAAATAAGATGCAATGAGGGATAACAGCCAAATAAAGGTATGAGACAATCTTCATTCCATGTATCTAGACGAATAAATCCTACAGAGTTGGGCATCATGCTGAGATAAACCATTGCTTTAGCATATCATGAGCAGTCAGAGTAAGGAAAATACCCAGTATGATTAAAATATACAAGAGAATAATTAGTTAAGAAAGTTTTACCCCAGCATCCAAACAACTGTTCAGCACAGAAAAACCTGATTCATTTCTAAGATTAACTTTCATTAATTTAAAAGTGTCTTCAGATTGTGATCTGTCCTACTGTTCTTACAGAAATTTTATGTATTATTCTTACAGATGTAGGAAAGGCTAGGAATTAACCCTTCATGTTTTTTTTTATACTGACTCAAGGGGTTTCATAAGTACTTTTAAGAATCTGCAAAATGCTTTCTCAATATTTCAAAATGTGATGTGAATGAACTGTAATGAGTTCATTCTCAATTAAATAGATTCAAGTTACTGCTATTCTAGTGCTAATTTCTTTAAAACTACCTGGCAAAAAGCATGCAAACAGTGCATGCAACACTACTCTGACTCTTTGTAGAACAATGACCATATTTGAAATAGTAAAACATATTCTCCTTTTTAATAGCAGAACATAGAAGGAATAGTGATACCATAATGTAGATATCAGAAAAATACCTTCTGAGGAGTACGTTATTGTCATGGTGGGGCTTCTAAGGACTTGGTTGGCCTTCACTCTCTTGGTCCAGGGGCATCAAGGTTGTAAGGAATATGCTTATGTAAAACCCTATAAGAAATCACCAGAACCTTTAGCTTTTGTTGTTTTCAGAATATAAAAATGAGCATAAACTGACCCTGGTCTTTTTGCTCTGATATGATCTTATTCCCAGTGAATAACTGCTTCATTTTGTTGTCGCCCCTTCAGCTGTCTTTCTTGGCAGTTACTACTCAAATGGTCATTGCTACTGGTTTGACCTTGAGTTCCTGTGGGCAGAGAACCTGTATTTCTCTGTATCTTAGTCGCTAAGAGAGTACATGGATGCCACACAAAAGTGGTGATAAAAAGTACAACAGTACTTAAGTACTTTTTTATGTTGTAGAGAGTATGACATTTGCATGCTTTTAATACATCTCAAATCATTTATGGCAGTTAAATATGTTGTACTACCTGAAGGAGAACTGCTATGTGAAGTATCACCCACCCCACAGAAGTGCTGTTTATCTCTCTCTTGCTTTCTCTTTGCCCTGTGCAGACAGTGGTCTACAACAAAACAGCTGCAACATAGTGGAATTGCAGTAAGACTACCAAAAATGCAGGAGCAAAGAGATTGTTGTTCCAGCAAGGTCTGAACTGTCTGCAGTCCCAAGACTTGGGCCAGCTGCATTGGACATGGGAAACACAGCTCTGAAGCATACAGTTATTTTATTACGTGAAATGTTCTGAAGTCAGTCGCTTTTTGGTGCTTGGACCTGTTATGTGCCAAAGCCTCATCAAAAAGACTGAATTTGTTTCTTTTAGACTAGTGAAAAATATTAGATTATAAAAATGAACAGATTTTTTTTTTTTTCCTCTCTGAGAATGTGTTTGTCAGCAAAGAAATCCTCATGACAAAGATACCTGAAATAGGTGTCAAGTTATTTCTAGGATTTCAGGGCAGTCCTAGAAGACTTTGCTTAAAAGTATAGCAATCATTTCATGCTTCATTACGGTAGACTGGATCTATTTGACCAGAAAAATTTCATTGCGCAACTAAATGGTTTTATGCAATGCAGACCTACTTGGAAATTCAACATCCAGCCTGCTTGGCATACTTCAGTTCAAGACCTTACTTGCCTACTTTACTTAGGAATTAGAGTAAGCATCAGGAAAGACCAGAAGATGTCCTTCTTGAGATTGAAAGCATTTGAGACCTGACAGTGAGCCAGTCAAGGTTCTTTTTGAAAAGCATGAAAGGACTTCTAAGAAGATCATAGGGAATTCAAGTTGGATGTTCTTTGGAACTGTCTTGGATTTCACTCCTCAGTGCAACTGAAACAAAGAGAAAGGAGATCAAAACACAAACGAAATAAACACTATTTTCTTCCCCGCTGTTGGAACCATGAGCAGTCAGAAAGGCAGAAGGAGTGATAGAGGCAGAGACTCAATAAGAAAGTGTGCACTTGATGACTGACCACCTGCATATATCAGTGATGCTGACCACTGAGGTGAAGTATGCCAAAAAGTGTTAAGCAGGCATTAGTTCAAATGTTGAACTGGAAGCTTGAAGACAAAAGAGAAGGATGCGATAGTGGAAAACTCAGGGGCTGTGGTGAGTAGGTGAAGGTGACTCAAACTGAATTAGGATGTGCAGTAAAAGAGAAAGCTGGATACAGTAACCTCATGAGATCCCTGCCATCAATTGCTGTCATTAAGGAATTTGTGGTCACAGATCTGGGAGGGCTTTGTGAAAGTGCATCATATTCCTGCCAGAGCTGATCCCTCACAACATTGATTTTAGGGAGTATCTGCCTGAAATTTTGCAAGGTAAGCGTGAAGATCTGTGGGAGAAGTCTGTCATAAACATATTTGCAGAATTCAGTAGCAATTAATTACAACAAAAAAGCAAAATAACTTTCATGCCTTCTGCTTCTATCCAAAATGCACTTGAGGGTTTTGAATATCTTTTTCTATTCCAATTCCAGATTCCTTTAGGAAGACCTCTGAACTGCTTGATTATAATTAATTAGTTCCTTATACATTTTGTGGTAAAGAGTTTCATGACTAAATGATCTCTAAAGTTAATAGAAATCCCCGTTCCTCCAACTTTTTCCCGTTGCTGTCTCCTGCCAATTGAATCCATGCTCATTTAGTTCCAGCTATGAGAAAAGGAACATTTTGAAGTTAAAGCTTTCACAGAAATATTCTATGTTGCCAGATACGCAGAAGCAGAGTCTCAGAATATACATATCTTGGTCCTCAACATTTTCTCTCCGATTAGGACTCAGAAGACAAACATGAATTCACTTTAGATTTTAGACAGGATACTGTTATATTATAATCACAGAAGGTGAAAGGGAAAAAGAGGAAGGTCCAATATGGGAAAGTGATTTTGGTGAGCTTTCTCTCTTTGAGGAATAACAGAGGAGCAAATGCTACACAGCTGTTATCACAGTTGTCTAAGAAGGAAAATAATCTCTTTGAACAGAAAAAAATTACTTCAGCAAAAATTTTGTTATAGTCTTGAATGGAAAAATGTTGCTGTGATGTCACGACCACCTACTTTCCCTTAGGAGAATCCCACTCCAAGGATTGGGCTGGAAAGTTCTTTCTTACATGTTTTTATGTTATATAGAACAAATCAGAGTTCTGTTGTGTGAAGATCACAACAGTTGTTCCAAAAATATAAAAAAACTTTGAGGTAGAAATGGAAGCAATTCTGCAAAACTACTGCAGAGGAGACGAATCATCCTAACAAGAAGGATCCATATCTTTAGAATATGGTGAGCATTTCTGTGAACATGAGGTATGCTCCAAAAGTAATGCCTCCTATTTTATTTTGTTGGCCCACAATGTCAGAGGCAAATGTTGGGGGAATGGCAGTAGAGGTTGAACTTTCCTACCAATATTCCATTACATTTTGTTGCAATGTGACAGATGGAAGCAGAGCGGCAATCTGACAAAATGGCATCTGACATGGAAATGTGTATAAAGCAAGGGGATGAAATGGAATTCCTCTATGCAGATTAAATGCATTGACATTCACTGATGCTTGCTGAAACTTTATGGAGACCGAACAGTAGAGGTGAGAACACTGAGGTGGTGGGTGATGCATTTCAATAGTGGCAACAGTGATGTAAAAGACAAACCATTTTTCAAATGGCCATGCACAGCTGTCTCTATCAGCTCATTCATGCAAATCAGTGGATTATAACCAGGGAAATGTGTTCAGAACTCAATACTGGCTTGAATACGTTGTAAACAGTGGTGGCAACATTGGATTATCACCAATTTGCACCAACTATATCCCACAAATATTTACAAAAGGAACAGAAAGAGCACTGTAGGCAAGTTTGTCAGAAGCAAATGAACAAATATGAGGCTGAAGATGACAGTTTCCTGGATTACAACATTACTGCCAATGAGATGTGAAGTTGTCACTATGAGCTGGAGTCAAAATGGCAATCCATGGAGTGGTGATATACACTTGGGTCGGGGCAATTCCAAGTATTTATGCAAACTGGGGGAAGATGTCCTTGAGAGCAGCCCTGTGGAGAAGGACTTGGGGGTCCTGGTGGACGAGAAGCTGGACATGAGCCAGCAGCATGCTCTTGCAGCCCTGAAGGCCAACTGTGTTCTGGATTGCATTAAGAAAGGGTTGGCCAGCAGGGAGAGGGAGGTGATTGTCCTCCTCTACTCAGCTCTTGTGAGGCCCCATCTGCTGGTTGGCGACCATGCTCATAGCAGGAGGTTTAAAACTAGATGATCCTTGTGGGCCTTTTCAACACAGCCCATTCCATGATTCCGTAATTCTATGATTCTATGAATTCACTATCAGAAAAAAGTTCAAGACATCTCTCAGCAGGTAAAGTGATGTGCACTGCCTTTTGGAATAGAAAGAGGGGGGATACTTCTGAATTTCCCAGAACTCACATAAACCATCAACTCTGTTACATTGCAACACTGACTAAGACAAACGCTCAAACTTCCAGAGTCAGACTAGAGAAGAAGATAACTATTCTCTTATAACACAATGATGCCAGGCTCCATACCACTTTGAAGCATGTGGAGCACACTGCCAATCTGGGCTGGACTGTCCTACTGCACCCACTGGGTAGCCTAGCCACTGGGTGCCTTCTCACTTCCACCTCTTCAGGCAGATGAAAGGTGGACTGCATGGGCAATATTTTCCTAGTGATTAGGTCATCATAGCAGCTGTGAAACAGTGGGTCATCTGAGTTACTGCAGATTTTCACAGGCTTAGCATGCAGGCCCTTGTTCATTGTTGGTGAAAATTCATAGCTAGTGGTGGTGAGTATGTTGAAAAATAGTGTGTTGTAGCTAAGAATTTGGTTTATCAAATAGTGTTATTTTGCTCTTTGTATGTGTTTTATTTTCCATGGAAATAAATAGGAGGCATTACTTTCAGAACAACCTATGTCTTTAATTTAATGAAAGCAGAGGCTAAACACCTTTGTTTTTATGGAATGCAATACGGGATTTCTGTGGGATTCACAGTTGGCCTAAATCTCACATTCCATACTGCATGCAATTGTTTTTTGTTTTGTTGTTGTTTGTTTTCTTTTTTTTATATGATTTACGAATGGTATAACTGTTATGCATGGACATGCTTAAAAATCCACCAGTACTAATAATGTTCATTTTAGACAGTGAAAATTCCCAACAATTGCAACCACAGTTGCATCATCAGTTTTAGCTAATTATTCAGTACCTTCTACAGGCAGTATAAATACTGTTTGTAGTGCATTTTAAAGTATAAAATTCTCTTCAACTGCTCACTGAAAGACTTCAGTCTTTCAAATATCTTTGAGAAATCCAGCAAAAATGCATAAAACAATGCTGTGGTTAATTTGAAAATTCTGATCCATGAAAAACATTTTCCTCTCAAATTTTTTAAAAATGGAATTTTGAGGAAATGGTAGCCAGGCTCTAAGTAGTGGCTTGTAGTGACTAATCTAATGCGTAACATTACTTGCTATATCCAGCAAATTGGGAATGTGAAATTTTCTCACTGTTCCACAGAAGGATTCTATCTTCTAATTTCTAAAATTGTTGTTAGTTTACTGATACACTTTAAAAGACATTGGCAGTTGCAGTACATGCAAACTGCCAGAACCTTCTTTTATGTCAGTAAATATATACATATTCTTTGGCCCAGCTGCCAGTTGCATTCATTTTTGAGTTAGAACATTAAATTGAGAGGTTGTTGTGGGCTAGAAAGAATATGCTTTCCCCATAAAGATTATTTTATGCCACAATGTTTACTGCTTAAATTAAAGAAATGCAAAATCATTTCAGAAAATGGAATTCAGTGTTTCAACTTCTACATCCTTGTGTGTGAAACAAAAAGATTGTGTGTCTGTTTTTCCAATCCACTGCACTCTCAGTATGGGTATATAAATCACGAAAACTGACTGCCAGCAAAGCTTTAGAGGAGATAGATCTATGTATTCAATTTTTTGATAGATGTAGACAGTAGGATCCTGAGTTTAAGTATTGTTTGATATGTGACGCCGATGTGCCTGTTTCCTTTCTTTTAAAGATTTCAGAGTGGAGAATTCTGAATAAAACATTTAACAAGGCAGAGAGTTGTCAAATGCTGCCTTCTGATTCATTGCAATCTGAAAAGTTTCATGCATTCTTGATTGGATTTATAAAGGATTTGCTGGGAAGTGAAGCATCTACTGGTCAACTCACACTCACACAAGGCACAAGATCAGAGAGCTCAGACCACTGTTAGGCATGGCTGGGCAAAAATAACTTTCCTCCATTCTTGGACTTTCTTATAAATATTTCTAATTTCTAGTAAATTAAAGTCCAGGACAAGCAGTGCAATTCCAAGAACCTCAGTCATTCAAACTTACTTTCACTGAAAAATTCTTTGTTAAGAAAATGGTCATGTGCAAATAGATTCTTTGTAAGAAAAAACTTTCTATATGAATGGATAAAAGTGTTGATAAAGGCACAGAAGACTGCTAGAAACCAGGTTTGGAGTGACTACAAATCTGCTTTCATTTCCGGTCCTGGTTTGAATAGCTTTTCCCTTTTCTTTCTCATCTTCCTTTGTCCCACATATTACACAGACATGGATTTTACATCAGTGTAATTGGCTTTGGTGGCCTAAGCCCCCTGCTATCTATAAATACTATTCAAGATTTATGAGGTTGCAACTAAGATTAGAAACTGGATTCTAGCATATATCATGCAGAGATATGAATGGATTAATTTCTCAAGAAAATTAGATGGGTGAATTGAAAATATTTTCTTCCACTATTACGGTAATAGAGAAAGGGGGCTGGTGTGCTCATTCGAAATTATGGCCTCTGAATCAAGCCTTTAATATATTTTTCAATACATGATGATTTTATCTGTCGTCACTATCAAATAGCTTTAATGTTATTCACTTAACATCATTCAAGAAACAACTGATGTCTCAGACAGAGAATTCATTTTCTGTTATTTCTCCAGCTGTATTTTCCTTCTTACAATCCCCAAAATGACTCTAGCACTGACTCCTCCCACTAAATTACAATATCCAAACAATTTAAATTAGTATGTCATGAGATTGGAGTCATTTTGTGTTTGACCTAATTATTAAAATTACTTTCTGAGAACTAATGGCATAATTACTCTTATAATTAGTAAAATAAAGAACCTGTAACTGCTCAGACTGGGAGCAGCTGATATGATCAAGCTTTAAATTGAAAAATCCAAAATTTTCTTTCGCGTCGTCTGTAGCTCAGTGCATTTCAAAGGAAAGGCTGATACATGCCTGAAATGACTATGTTTAAACAATTAAATCTTGTCTCCACCTTAGCGTTTGATTCATTACTCACTGATGAACCTATGTCCCTACTTGCCTGTTACTGAGAAAACATAGAGGGGAGTCTACTACAGATACCAAAACATACTTGCCATGACACTAGTGATACTGCTCTGTGATAAAACAGGAATGGTAGGATAAGAGAAACTGAGAAAATGGCTCAGGCTGGAGGCTGACCTACACCAGACAGTCTCCCAGTGGGCAGACTGGGGCTCTGTGTCCAGCAAAGTCTTGGGTGTCAGCACAGAGCATCACTTCCCAATAGGCTGTATCTCCACCACTGATACTATGTGGCTGCACTGGGAAAGGAGGGGCTAAAGTTGCAGCTAGGGGTAGTGGACGTCTTTGCTGGGAACCCTTGGTTTTTCATCTTTCTCTTCCCACTTCCTCTGTGACTGGAGGGAGAAGATTTCCCTCCTTGCAGATGCCCACTGAGACCTTCCTGCATGAGCAGCCCCTGAGTGACACTGTTTGGAATGAGATCTACACATACAGTGAGTGCTTTATGTCTTTTTGTATAAATTCTGTCTTGAGAAAATGTACTCCCAGTACAACTGTTTGGCTGGTTCGACTGTAGATGACATAGCCATGTTTATCTCTCAGATTAGACAGGCCTCCTGGGGAAAAGCACATTTCCATTTTACTCACTGTGTATTATACCCATTCTAGAAGACCTTTCATGTTTATTTTTTTAGCATGTCTAGCATAACGCAACATGCAGACAATGTTTTTTTATTATTGAATGAATGGTGGAACCCCTTTCTGGCTGGATTGCATTTCTAATTTATTTTTTTAGGCATTCTTTCAGTGAACACCTCTATTTTTATCAGAGTCTGTCTCATTTTGATGCTAAAGTTCCTACGAACTTCAAAGGGAAGTCTCCACTGTGTTTTGCAGCATTTTCACTTGATTTGCAGCCCTGTGTAGACATGGAATGTATTTTTAATAATAAATTAGATGTCAGCAGGAGAGAACACAAACCAGTTGACGCCAGTATTTAATTAGAATAAAGAAACTATCTGCTCAAAAGTATTTTACCTCGTTAATAATTTGGGATCAGTACTCACTTATCATGAAAGCTATGTGCATCCTAGGCTTTAACACGTGACCCAGACGAATTCTTAACAAACAATGCATTCTGCTCTACAGAAGCGTCCCACACACCTTGATTTGTACATAAATTATTTACGTGTTGGCAACAAAGGTTGAGGCACCATTTAACTTTCCCAAACAAGAGAGTGAAATTTCTGTAAATACACTGTCTTCTCTGTTAATAATACAGAAATTATTACCCAAAGGGGTGTATACAACTCAGAATGAGCTTGGATCCTCCTAAATGCACAGACAGCTTTTTTTTTTTTTTTTTCCTCCTATATTTCTCTCCAGTTAGATACAGACAAACAGAAAACAAAATGAAAGCCTTGCGCAGAATTAGATGTTTCACCCACATTATCATTTAAAAGAAAAATGAATAACGAATGTACAAATAAGTTGCCAATTTAAATTCTCTTTTCGTTCTGACGTCTTGAATAAGACATAAAAAGAAAATGTTTCTCAAAATTCAAATTAGAAAGGAATTATTATCCTAATTAATAATTAAAATATTTCTACATCCAAAGTATACAACAGAAGAAGTTGAGGCCTGCACTGCTCTAAACTGAGGTGAAATTCTCTTGGACATGAAAGCTAGGAAAGGCTGCTGTGAGGCTTGACAAAGATGAGAGCCTGTGGATTATTTAAAAATACGTTTTAACCGACTAGGCAGGATAGGTGCAGGGCAATTTGGTGGCTGGAAAAGCAGAAGGGCCTCAATTTCTGTCTTCCCAGTTCTGTGTGACCCTCGCAAGAGCAATCTGCCCAGAAGAGCTATTTATGCTAAATGCTGATGGGGTTTAATCTGCTGCGCAGACTCACACCTTGGCCACAAGTCACTAAGAAAATTCACCTTCAATGTTTTTTGTAAAGCTATGGAAACGTGCAAAAATACAGTGCTATAATCTCTACTGTGGAATTTCAGGAATTTTTGCCTTTATAGTAAAATAGTTCATTTCTGAGTTGAGGACGAGCTTAAGTCACAAAATCCTGAATTCAGCCTTTATAAGGCCGATGTGTGCACTGGATTTTCCTCAGTTTATTGGTATATTACATATAAATACCAGAAGTAGAAAATGAGACTGGAATAAATATTAGATTTGTATTTTCTAGGGAATGGAGACGTCTGGAAATAGACTTTTGTTATATTTGCTGCTGAGTTTAACACCTTGGAAAAAATTTTGTGATACTTTAACCTATACTAAAATTCTATGTAAATCTGTAATTTATACAAAGTGTAAGTCTTATTTCATGTTGTCATAAACTGTTTAACACGACCATTGTTATTAGGTGTTGGATTTTAACACATTACAGGGGCAGAGCAGAATACACTTGGGACTTGAAAACAATGCTAGCTTATCAGAGACATGCACAATTGTTTTTGCTAAGAAGGTAACCCTTACGCCAGGCCTGGAATTAGAACTCAACATGTAAAATAAAAAAAAGAGCAACCATCAACAATCAACTAGAGCATTCCTATTTTTTTAAACAAAATCTACACATATTTTCAAGAGGCCATCAAAGCTATAGGTACTCCTTTTTAAACTATCATTGAACTTTAGAATTTAATTAAGATCAATCATACTGATTGCAATAATAAAGAAAAAGGAAGATAAATAGTTCTTAAGTAACATTGCTTCCGACTTCCAAGTGGAGTAATAAATACACGTAAACATCATATTAAATCTGCAGATACTAGAAATGTGCTGATGTCTGATAATGCTTCAGACCTTCACCTTCAGGGATTTATGGGAGATCTTAGGAGACCTACTGCTGCTCATCCTGCTCTGTGTAATCCCCGTTCTCTGCTCAAGGCTGCACTTGTCCAGGAACATGCACCTGAACTTAATAAGGTGCATCAACACTATTTCCCAAAAGATTTGTGGTTTTAATCTTTAAACAAGTTTTAAGTGATTGTTATACTAAAAGTATGTAGAAACCATGCTTTTGAGGTTCACTAGTAACATGAAGGATTAAGTGAGCTTTTGGAACTAGGATAATAATCTTTGTTTTACATGGTCTTTTTACGGTATCTTTCTCTTGACATCTGAACACTTCCAATGATTTAAAATGGATCTCATGTTTCCTTCCTATCTTCTTTCATTTTTGACAAAGAACTGCTTTGTTTTTCAGTTCCTGTTTCACTGTGTGTGTGAGGGAGTAGAAATGCTGCATGCCTCAAACCTGTCAGAGAAGTTCAAGCCATTGAAAAGTTTGACATTTTGATCCCAAAGTGACGTATCTCTTGTCATGCCTTGCAGGAAGAAGGTCCGCCGTCTGTGACCAACTCCCACATGTTTCCAGCAAGGTTTTTCTTCTGTTCTAAAACTGAATTTAGAACAGCTCTCCTTGGGGAATTTGCTCACAAAAAAGGTGGCAACCATGAACCACACACAAGAAAACTTTCAGTATCTGCTTCAACAGTGCTTTCAACTTCCTGTGCATGAGCTCATTAGTTACATAAAAGAGAGATATTATGACCTGCATGATGTGCATGTGCAACAACACCACATGCCTCCAGGGGAGCAGAAGATGCTCACGGAGCTGCTGATACCAGTAAGGGGTAGGAGTAGATGGGCTGGAGAAAGGAGCTGGGAACTGCTGACAGTTCTCCTTCCAGGTATTCTCAAAAAAAAAGCAATGGTGGTTTTGGGTATAGTGCAGCCTATTTCCACAGTCTCTCTGGTATTATTTAGGGATGTGTAAATCCTCACCTAATGAAATATTTTGAATGTACATCTAAACCTCAGTAGCTTGGATGTTCTTTCAGTTGGCTGCAGGTTACAATTCCACAGGAAGTCACTCCAAAGATTGCTGATGGTAAACATCTTTTGTTTCATAATCTCTATGGAAGAAATCAGCTGTTTCCAAATGGAAAAAAAAAAAAAAAAAAACAAACATTATATAGTGGCAGCAGAGATTATTCAGAGCATCAGATAAACAATGCACATGGTGTCAAAAAATAGAAGAGTTCTGCGTAAGTGAAAGGAAATGAAAAACAGAGCAATCGGGCAGAGAGTGGGGCATGGATCTGCTTTCCCCATTCTGTGTGCATGAAGGATAAAGGTTAATGCTGCTGGATGTCTCACTGCTCCCCTTTCTCAGTCAAATCAAAATAATTTCTTGGGTACTATTTCTCCTTTCCCTCTCCAGGAGGGTTGTCTAAAAGCCATGTAAGACATTTCATGGGTGTGTGTTGGTTACTTAGCACTTCCACAAGGTTTGGAGAAGTAAAAGTTTCCAGATACAGCAAAGCATGTAGGGTGAGTTTAGTGTTGCTGTGAATGGTTTCTGAGCATTCTTATCAAACATTGGCACGTTTTATAGGCTATAACAGCAGCCAGAGCAGCAGAATGGCTATTGTATAGTTCTGAATGAGCAGGGCTGGAAGCAGATTTTTTGACTCTAACATTTCCCCTATAAATTTCGCATTAGTCTTACGTGCAGAAAATGGAAATTATTTTGAAAAGTGATAGATTTATTTGGCCATCACCTAAATCAGATTTTTTTTTTCATAGACAGGATGCTTTCACTTAAATCTTTACAATATGGCAAACATAGAAGTTGCTTGCCTTTTTGAGGATGCCAAAGATTATTGAGTGTTTGAAATATAGCTTTCTCACTCATAGAGATGGAGTTTCACATTAGCTATTGTGTACTTAAAATGTGCTTTTCCCCCTAGTATCAGACATACTGCATAGATGGCTCTGACTGTACACAAGTTTGCCAGGAAATGAAGGTTTGGGCGGCTGAACTTTCCTCCCAATCCACAAGGAGAGCAAATCCCATCTTCCCAATGGAAGGATCAGGAAGAAATTCCATAAGCACAAACTCACGAATACCCTGTGCAAAAATAATCCACAGAGAGGGCTATTTGGCTCTTGCTGCATTCTTAGCTGGTCTACCACAATAGTGCCAAAGATTTCTTGCCAACTCTCACACGATTCTCTGACACAGCTTCTTTCACATTCTTTCTCTTTTTCCTCTTATCTGCTATCTAAAATACCTTAAGGAATCTCAGAGATGGGGGAAAAAAAACTCTATTTAAACAACATTAAAGTAGGGATATAAAATGCCAGGTCTGGACTGAAGCATAAGTAAGGCAAGTGACTATTTAGGGCCTCTGGGGAAGTCTCAGCAGTTCTTCAATTTAGCTCTCAGCTTTCTTATGGTTTTCCTCCCAAACTCCCTGTGATTTACCCTTCTTTTTCTACCTCCTCAGAAGTTCTCTGCTACAGTACCAGAGGAACAAACAATGATCTAATTACATATAGATTAAAAAATATTTTTATAGACTTAATCATTCATTTTTAATTACAGTTCCAAGTATCAACTGAATTGATTGCTTTCCATCTTATACTCAGCCCATCCTTTTCATACTTTGCTGCCGTGAGCCTGGCAGAAAAAGGCATCAATTCAGAATGCTTCTTCTAGTAATTCAAGGCTAATTTGCCTTCATTTGGTTTTCTGTTATCTAAGAAAAAGTCCTTTGAAATACACTGTGCAAACCTTATTAACCTGGCACAAGGGCTTTCGGGAGCAATCTCTGAACTTCAGAGAGCTTTTACCCTCCTCTTCCAAATGGCTTGATTTGGTCTCGGGTATTTGTCCACTTTGGCCATCCTGTTCCTCAGATGGGGCTAGCTTTGTCCAAGCATGGTGTCTCATGTGATAGCAGCAGGTCCACTGAGGTGCATTCCAGGGCAGTGGAGCATTCCCACACAGTGATGATGAGGATAGAAGGGTGGGCCCAGAAGATGAGAACATGTGATCATCACACTTTATAAGACACGCACACATAGCTCTACACACCCTAACCCATGCCTCAACTCCTGCTCCTGGAACAAATGACCACTTCAGGGAATGGTGCTGTAGAGAATGGATGTGAAATGCGTCAGGTCTGGGTTGGCCAGGACATGGACTCATAATGCAGATGCTTTTGCAACATTAACATATGCCTGTGTTCTATCCAGCTTTGTGGAGTGCCAGAATTTGGCCCTAAACATTTAATGAAACCATTGAGACTTATAATCAGAAAAAGCAGAGAAGAAAATGAGATGGGGGGAGGGAAGAGGAAGAGAGAAAACAGTACAAATGGCATCTGATTAAACCAGTGATAATTACTGATATTGTTCCATTCTGAGCCGGGATCACACTTCAAAATAAAAAGTGGAAGATAATTTTGTTAATAATTTTAATCAGCTTCCTTTTCAATGAAGGATCAGAGAACACTAATAGATGGTTTTCCAAAAGACAGATGATTCATAACACCATCGACTCAATAACTGAAACAAGAGACCTACTCTCTTTCCCATTTGTGTGAAGTAACGGGTTCCTCTACAGGAGGAACAATAGACAGAAATTGAAAAGCCTTGATTTGACCTAAATGAGAGATATTCTTCACTAGCAGATGCTTTATCCTTTCGTTTATTTTTCTCCCTCTCCCCAGCGGGCTTTCCAGTCATGTTGTCCTGTTTGTTTTCCATCTTTGTTTCCTTCCCCCATAGCAGGTTAAGGCCTGGAGCAGCCCAGGGTGTGCTCTGACAGGAATCTGTGTGGGTTTCCTTGGCAACAAGACTACCAGAAACTGCTGGTTTTTGTTTACCTTCTAGCTGTTCACACGGAAACATTGGTGGAGAGAAGCTGGTTAGGTTCAGATTCACCAGATAAACCAGAGTGAAAGGACAGGGACAATATTTGCCTCATTTCTCAGCCTGGCAAACACCATTAAGATGCCATTGCTCTTAATGCTCCCGCAGCCCACTTCACAAGTGTCAGTAATCTTTGTAAGGATCAAGTTTTGAAAAAAGAGTTTGAAAACAAATACCTCCTATTTTTAAAGGCTATTTGCCTTCTATTAGTGGCCTTTCCATATAAATGCTTCCTGACACTGCTTGCTTGCATTGAGAAAAGTCATGCAGTGTCATTGAAGATGTGCTACCAGCTTAGAGTAAGCACGAGGCTCTAAATCATGTGCCTGACATTACTGTAATTCTTTGCAAATCTCTCAATTTGTTTTTCTCTGGAGTTGGAGGAAACACAGTAGGAAGAAAATGTTGTGAAATCCTGAAGGATTTCATTGTCAGTAGAGCTACGTGAGAAATAATTCCTCTTCTCTTTCAGAATAATTTAGTATGAAAGGAAACCTTTTGCTTAAATTTTGTTAAAATACTTTTCACTGAGAACCTAAATGTTGACAGTGCTCAGCTTTCTTTTTAAAAGTCCCAATGTGAAAATGCAATAAATATCATTTTTCAATGCAGACATATTTACTGAAAAAAAATAAAAATCAATCAAGGACAATTTTTATCTGTGAAGAGGGTTTCCCCCTCCCTGTTCTTCCAGCTACCACCTCAGCCATTTATCCATTTTCTGCCATAGCACACTTTAGAAAACAATAATATTCTAGTTACTGAATGCAGTGTGCAATTTTAACTGTTACTCTCTTTCAGACATACGGGAGTTTGCTTTTCAGGTTCCAACAGATAATTTTTTCAAACTTTTTTTGGAAATTGAAAACCACCTGAAATGAAATTGTTTTGCATAAGTTTTCTATCACCGGTGTCAGCACAAGGCAATTATTTTTGGTTTGTATTAAAAACGCAAGCAAAATTTTGCACGTCTTTCTATCGGTTTTTAAAATTTGCAAGCAGAACAAAAAGAAAAATAGTAAACCACCTCAGTTTTTCTTTCAAATTGTCATCTGTCTTAATTTATGCAACACTGAGGCAAAGCTTTGACTTCAGTTTGTGTTTTTCCATTTCAGAGTGCAAGGACCAGGAGACAAAATGCCTATTCCTTCTTGAGTTCTAAGCGAAACCAGATTGCTTCCAGTTAGTTTGAACCCTTCAGCATTTGATGAAGTTTATTTAACGTTACCTTACTGCAAAACTGGAGACACTGGCGAAGGGGTTAACAGAGAGTGCCTGGTGGAGCATCCCACCACTGAACTTGCTTCCAAGAATGTGTCAATCCTGCTATGGGTATGGAGAGACAAGATTCACGATCACAAGGAGAGACTGCAACGTGAGCCTTGTGGGTGGCTAATAATAGCAGGCAATTGCTGTTTTACAATTGTCATTTTTCTATCTATTTTTTCTAACAATCATTTATTAAAATGCAACAAATTGGCATATTTTGTAGTTGTTTAGACATAACTTGATTATAGCTCATCCATCAGTAGAGATCGCTTGGATGCTGCCCGGATGTATATATATAGCAAATGTTTTTATTACATTTCAGATCCCTGCTCTGGTAGTTTTCTCTTGACTTAAAAATTGAACCGCCTCAGGTTTAGAGCCTGATATATCCTATTAAGGACACTCAACTAAAGAGAATACTTCTCGCTGACACAGGAGCTTAACAGATTAATGAATTAGTCTGTAATGCCTTCTCCTTCTAAGGGCTGGATCAAGTTTGCTGCTGTGACTTTGATTAGCACTATCTCGTCTGGTGCTGAGCCAGGCAATTCTGTATATTGACTGCGCTGGCATTTCTTACTGCTGCTAGAGAAACAGAGGAAAAATCCTGTCCTATAAAGTTTGCATTGATCCAGGAGTAAAATTGTAAACATAGCCAAAAGAGTTGTATCCTGAAAGGAAAAATAGGGTTGTTAACGATGTGGAACAACTGATGTTGCGTCCAGCACATCTTTCTTCCTTTAAATATATAACATAGCTAGTGAAAGTTGTTGAATATACTTTATATCAGCAATCGTCCTCTGAAATGCACTAGTTTTGTGGTATTATTGATATTATAAACCACAGTGGTTTATGTTATAAACTGCCCTCTGTTTACCTCAGGTTGTTAATCAGAGTGCTAGCCATTAAGCTCTGGCAACACATGATTTCTCTAGGATTATTGCTAACATTCTGCTGCAGTCAGGAGGCTTTTTCTGGCTTAGCTCAGCAATGAGGAAGCCTGAAGCTGATCAAATGTGCTCTCGCATGCAAGTGTCACTGCAACTGATGAGAATTAATATGAAAGGAAAAATCTAATACAGAGAACATTACTTTAAATCCACTCTCCAGTTCAATACCTAAATATTGGAAAGGAAATCAGAATTCCAGAGCACATGGCTCTGACTATGATTGGCCAACTCACAATTATAAATGGCAAGCTGGGAGATGTAACATCCCAATCTGCCTCACTTGAATTGTCATCTTTAATTAAAGAACTTCTGTGTCATGGATGGCATTTCTCAGAGAAACATCTCCCATTCTTGATGGGGGGAGGGAGAGGAATACTGGAAGCAGTGTTTTGTCTGCCTGTTCAATTTGTCCCTATACAAATTGAAGCGGTCAGTATTGCAGCATTTAGAGATTGGCTCAAGACATTCTCTTGGGCATTTGCTGATCTTAGCTCCAAGGCCAGGATTTTGTCAATGCTTTAAGTAGAAGACTGCTTCCACTTCAGAAGCAGTCTGCGCCTCTGAATTAATGTGAAAGACATTCGTTCTGGTCTTGAGAGCAGGATGTTATTGAGAAACGCTGTGTTTAGTTGCTGGGAGGTAATATACTATTAACCCCATTTTACAGATGGATTTTGGGTCATGAGAATCAGCAGTCAGTAAAATATTTGTGTGCCTGGAGTTCTGTTAAGCAATATTTCAGGGCCTAAATTCAGCAGCTCTCTTAAGAAAACTCTGTTAAACGTGTGAAGATATCTCCACTATCTGTGACGTAGATTTCAGGGAGAAAACAACAGTGAGACTAAAACTGCTTCTGGGCATGCTAGCTCATGGCCTTGTGCCTACTGCAGAGATTACTTACCTTCTGCCAGGGGCTATTCATAGCCCAGAGAAGAAAAATCTGTATTTCAGTCCTCCACAGAGCTCATAGTGATCAGTGTGCTCAGAATAAACCCAACTCTGAAATCGAGTAGAGCAGTGGCAGTACTTGTATCCACATGTTGGTGATCAGATGAGTCACCCACAGCCGAAGTTCTCTGGAACCCTAAAAGGGGCCTCCATACAAATTCATCATTGCCTTCTTTCCTGCTGGTGAGGCTTGAGGGCTGTGTGATCCTGTTGAGGGTGGCCAGCATGCAGAAATGCATTAGATGTGAAACTAGAAAACAAATATCTAGAGGAGAACTTGCCCAGTTCAACTGCTTGGGACAATCAAGGAAAAGTGAGACTTCGTCTCTCTCCTAGTTTATGTCCCTTGCATAAAAACAAAAGGGAATCCAAGAAGCAGATAGTGCAGTTTTCAATGGCAATACAGACCTACAGCTACAGAAGAGTACTGAGTCTCTTATAAGGAACTAGGCTCTTCTCAATGGCATCTAGCAACAAAACAAGAAGTAACAGGGCAGAAATAGAAAAAGATACATATTTTTTTCCTTTGATGGTGGTTGAGAACAGGAACAAATTACATAGAGAGGATGTGGACATACTCCACAAGCTGCTGGACATTATCTACCTGCTAGAGCTGACACTGCTCCAAGGGGGTGGTTAGACTGGATGATCTCCAAAGCTTCCTACCAATCCAAAGCCTCTGTGATTCTATGGCATAAAAATATGATTCTACAGTATAAATTCTTATTTCTTATTAATTTACAAGAATGGTATTTTAGATTATAATAAAACATAAAGATAGATCTTTTGTTTCATGAAGACAAAGGCAAGGGAGATTCAGGCTGGACATGAGGAAGTATTACTTTTCAGAAGGGGTGATCAGGCACTGGAACGGACTGCCCAGGGAGGTGGTGGAGTCACCGACCCTGGGGGTGTTCAAGGAAAGACTGGATGTTGTGTTGAGGGACATGGTTTAGTGGGAGCTATTGGGAATAGGTGAATGGTTGGACTGGATGATCTTTTAGGACTTTTCCAACCTTGGTGATTCTATGATTCTATGATTCTATAAGACGATGCTCAATGTTTATGTATTTATGGATGCTTTATTTGCATAGTTACATTTTATTTATTCATACCTATACATTTTTATATAGTCTGCATTTATTTACAAATGTCCTATGAAAACATGACATAAAATTAGTCTTAACTAATAAAAACTTTCTAAAATATTGATGTCATTCTTTCACCAGCCTCTTAAAAACAGAATTTCAAATAAAAAAAATGTTAAATTCCCATCCTAATTAATTAATTTGTTATGCTTCATCTATTCTTCATCTTCAGTTTCTTCTTTCTTCACCTTAACCTTCATTTCTCATTTCCTTCCAGAACTCCAACTGCCATGATTTGCATTTTCCTGATTCACCTTTAAGTTTCACCTACTTTAATGGACTCCCACATTTGTTCACTTGTAAAGCTTACAGAAGAAGTGGGATTAGGAGATGATGTATAATCACAGTTGGCTTTAGAGAAAGTAGAAAGATATAATTTTAGTCTTGGAATATAAATAATGGCAGGGAATCAAATATTCTTTTCAAAGGGCAAATCTTCAGTCTTGGAACACATTTTGGGAGGGCAACAGTGAGCATCTTTCCATTTTTCTGCGGGAGAACTGTGACCTCCCTGTGCTAGAAAAGTGCTGTGTGCTTGACCCTGTGCTGGTGCTGGCCCAGGGACTGTGTGGATGTCATAGGTTTTGGAATCACAGTTTCTCTTTCACTGGAAGCAGGAACAAATCTCTGGCAGCTTGAGCAGAGAGACAAAGATTTGATAAGGTGGTTTTATTTGTGGTTTTTTTTTGTTTGTTTGTTTGTTTTTCTTCCTTTTGTAGGCAGAGTCAGCAAAGCCTTAAATAAACAAAACTGCCTTAGAAAGAGGCCCATTGTGTATAGATATGAGGATACATTTTCTCAATTTTTTTTCATCTTACCTGTTTTCATAGAATTTTAGAGCTGAAAATATTCTACTTCATGGCTGGCTTGATTTGCCACTATATTAAGGCAACAGTTTAGCACTTGTACTCTTTTGTATTCTAGTTCACCCGCTGTGTTCTGCTCGCTTGCCTATAGTGGAGACAGCTATACTTGTTTTCCATCTTAACACAGTCAACTTCCCATTTATTGCTTAGTGTAGTTCTCCAGCCTGGCATCATATTCCTTACCTCCTGCTACCGGTATCTGAATGCTCTTTACCTCTTGTCGATCTCAGATCTATCAGCTAGAAATTGAAGGTTTTGACAAAGTTTTCAGTCATCCTCTCAAAGAATATTAAATCTCTTAGTAGACAGATCTGTTTTACAAACACACTTTCAGAAAACAAGCCGTTACATCTAGATCTTGGCTTTAATTTTGTTTTCATCATATTTTTCTGGTTAAGTCATTTGTTTGGTTAATGCAACAAAATAAAATTGGAAATAATATAAATTACAGTGAAGATAAAATCACTGCTATAGATCTCATCTGTTCTGAAAAAGGATCTCTCAGTAAATTGAGACATTCTTCATCTTTATATTTATTTTAGAAAATAAAACCTACTAAAAGTTTTTAAAATACTTTTGCAAAGGAAGGTTATTCACAATCCAAAATATCAATAGACTTTCTGTTTGACACTCACATTGCTATTCCGAATGCATTTCCAGAATTCACAGGTTGTTAAAATGCAGACAATTAGAACATTAAGGAACTTGTCAGTACAATTCCCCCCTTTTAAGGAATTGTTCTTCCAAGCTCAGTTTTCTCAGACGTATATTTGCATTTACTCAAGAACCTTTTAGATCTGTCCATAATTGAATTTTCGCATTTATGCATGTATCAGAGCTTTCACTGACTTGATTTCAGAAAACGTTTAAGCATAAGCTTAATCTACTTACTCAGTGTAGTTTAAACTTGTTCAAAAGTTAGGTGTCTCTTAAGCACATTTTTAAACAGAACTTTGCTAATGTTGGTGTTTGCTGTTTGCTTTGATTTCTTCCATGCTTCACATGCTTCCAGAGCAGGACCACGTATGCTCCTACCATCAGTTCACCAAACTATTATCTTCTGAAAATTAATCCTGTTCCATCAGAGTTCTTACATGCTCTTTGATGCCAAAATGTGGAGATGTTTTCAATAAATTGAAGTGTAGGCACACTGGGCAAACTATTTTAACTTCTATCTTCTTTGTTTCCTAACTTTAATTATGTCTGATTTTAGATAGAAAGTGTTCAGAACAAGATGCTCTTTTTGTATGTTCTTTTACAGTTTTGGTTCCTCAGAAAAGCTGTGAAGATTCCTTTCTCCTTCTACCCAGTACTGTTATTTTGAAGCTGCACATATGGATTATTTGCTATTTTTCCAGATGGGCTAAAGATACACATAAGAGTTTGAATGTCTTTACACTTTGATTTGTTCTATTTGAACTGAAGACTCACTTAAGACTGTTAGCATCCTGTTGGCTGATGTATAGGGTGGAATTAATCTTTCTAGTTAGTACACTTATGTTTGCATACACTAGGTGCTTTTCTATGAAAGTAGTCAACCTTTGTGTCTATTTTTTCATCAGAAATCTCTGGTTCTCAAAAGATCACAAAATAATTTTTCTCTTTCTGTTTCTCTTGAAAGAAAAAAAAAAACAACAAACCAAAAAAACCCAACATCTCAAAGTAAAGTCAGACATAACTTACTGTGAAATCACTGGTCTCACAATGCAGAGATTCTGCTGGCCTGTAAAATCTTCTCATTTCTAAAGTCATCTCGTATCTTATGGAACAGAACGTTTGTGGGAAATGAATATGTGAGCTTCTGATGAAAAGACCCTTATTTTTTCTTGAAGACGTTTTAGAAATAGGCGTGCCTGTTCCATGCCAACTCAAATACTAATTGTTGAGCCCTGTTTTTCCCAAGTTTTATAGTCATTATGACTCAGCAAAATTAAAAATTATATGAATTAAACAAATCCCTTGTTTGTTTTGACAGTAAAGTGAGAGAATCATGTGAGTTAAGACATACCATAGTAAGAGGTGAGAAAAAGATTTTGTTAGCTGCTGCTCATGTATTGTATTTCCATTCTGTGGTGTTTGAAGATATACCTGTATAGTTTTCACCTTGCTTGTTTTCTACAGTCCTCTGTATCAAAGGAACAATTGTCCTTCATTCAAGGAGGTCATTTAGGGGCACAAACCCATTAGCATAGTAGAAAGAACTTTAAATTTCTTTCAAAAGCCTGTGAAGAAAAGCTCCAAAGTCAAATTAAAAACCAAAGAACAACAGAAACAACTATTGATCTAGTTGTGTGATTGGAATTTGAAGACAAGTGGAAATCAGAAATGCTGGTGGAGAGACAAGAATGAAATTAACAGGGCAATCTGCCAAGAATGTGGCACATCTATGCACAGGATGTAAGGACTTGAAGAATGAAATGAAGACAAAAAGAGAGTGGTGGATGGATGATGAAACATAATATCAACTTGAATGTTGGTTGGAACACAGCTTTTACGTAATTTAACAAGTGAGTAGAAAACAAAAAAGTGTTACTATATACTAGAGACAAAGTGATGGAGATTGAATTGTGTGATCATTTAGGGTTTTTTGCACTCCATTTGTATGATTTTTCTATATTTTGTGCTTCTTTTAGTCCACTTGGTCCATTATTGATCATTTATTGACAATTCTTGGTCATTATTTTATTCACTGGTAGAATAAATCCAAAAGCTTGTGTTTTTTTTTTTTGTTTTGTTTTTTTTTTTTTTGTTTTTTGTTTTTTTTTTTTTTTTTTTT
>NW_024884253.1:13587753-13792725 GCF_019232065.1 Centrocercus urophasianus
TTTTTTTTTTTTGTTGTTGTTGTTTTGTTTTTTTGTTTTTTAATTGAGTGCAATTTTCTACAGATTCCTATCAGCCCCCTGAGGGGTTGAACTGTCTTGATTTGATCCAGTAGAGGGCAATGACACCTATACACAATAGTTATTTCATTATAATGTGAATAAACACCCTTAAACTTATAGTGAAAATAATCATTGCTACCACCCCTTTAACCTTTCAGACATCAGGTTAATTAGGCAGAACTCCAGAACATACAAATTATCCCAAGGGAACACGTTACTGTGTGTTTTTCCCTTTTGATGTTCAGCTGCAGTATTAAGTCAGGCATAATTTACACAGGCCTAGCAGCTAGGATGAGCCCATATAGTGTGGATAACTGGTTTATCCTGAAAAAGATAAGCTTGAAGATATTACATGAATATCATTTGTATGTTTGAAAACATGATAAATATGGAATATTGCTGGAAATGTAGCCCTGTGGCTATGTTAGTGGCAGCCTCAAACAACTAATCCTCTCCATGCGGGGTACTTCTGTTTCTCTGTGCATATGTAATTATTATTTACCATTTACTTAGCATGGTCTGTCTCCAAAAGAATTTACCATCTAAATTAGTCCCAGATAGATGACTAGGTAGGTGTTAGGCAGGAAGAATTTAAAGGATGCCGTGCAGAAAGGATTTGTCTAGCTAGGTCATAGTCTGCGCATTTCCAAAACATCTCCTTTAATATTTCAATAATATCCATTCACATTCATTCATAACTAGCCTGTCTCTGTGTTTTTGTTGGCTACGTGCATTCTCCTTATACTTCCATTAATTATGGTTCTTTAGGTAGTAAACAAACGATTCCCCTACTTTCAGGTACATTTTGCAATTAAAGTCTTCAGCTTGTAATAAGGACTTGGTGTTTCTTTTTAAATACAAGATATATTGCAAGGTTTTCAGAGTAGATCCTTTTCTTGCATAACTACCTTTTTAATAATATTTTCTGTCATTCCTTGAAGCAAATCATTAGGGAAGTTTATCTAATGTATTTTATATGAAACACTGATCTAAATGAAGTTTAGATTCTAAGTGGCAACGACTATTTATTTCAAATTCTCAGTGTTAGAGAATTACGTATTGATTGTGTTGTTTACAAGACCATTTACTTTGATCATTATTCAAATATTCTCTCTGTTAAGAAACATGTATTGCCTTTCATTACACTGACTGGACATACAAGCTTAGGAGGCTCAGTGAACATTGTTTGAAGAGGGTGCTTAATTCTGTAGAGAAATGGACAAAAGATCAAAACATCTGATCTGAAGATTTTGAAGTCTACTATCAGAGAGATATGAGATATGGCCAAAGCATTAGAAGGGTTGCCAGGAGTCTGATCGCAGGATGATTCATGCTAGTCATATACATGTGTTGACATTTCATGGTAAATAAAACATTATAATTGGGAAAGGTCTTCTTTATTTTGGCTGAAGTGGACTTTGGTGAAAGACTGGGTGAAAGTCAGATTCTGGAAAAAAAACTTGCATATATTAATAAAAGTAATAGTATGGTGTGGAGGTGAAACTGATTGGATGGAAGGTAATTAATAGGACTACAAAACTGACATCATTTACAAAGTACAAAGGAAAATGGAAAGGTAATACAAATGAAGATAAAAGAAGTAGTCCATGGCTTGGCCTGTTTAATATTCATTCTCTGGTTATCATTGGCACCAGGACAAACTGCCTATCCTCCTTTGCTTAGGTTTAGAATCCACAGCATTGTTTGAAAACTTAAAAAAAAAAAAAAGGAGAGAACACGTTTGGAGTCTGGGTGTTTGCTGAGTAAAGAATGATTTGTAACACTTCATAAATAATACCCTATTATTAACTGTGTGATAATTTTAATGTTAAGTAACTTGGGACTTTGTTGTGTGTGGTGTTTTGTTTTGCTTGTTTTTCAACTGTGGGTACATTGAGGTCAGTTCTGATCAGTATTTGGAAGGCTGAAGATGCATCTGAAGCCCAGTTTCTAGAGCAGTCTGTCTTTGTTTAAAATTGGTAATATATACTTTAGTGTTTAAAATAGATGTGAGTCAGGCAAATCATATGTTTGATATTTACAGAAACTTTTTAAAAGGTTTGGTGTTGCTTTTTTTGTTCTGTCTAAAGTTGTATTAAAAAGAATTTCCATAGAGCTACTGCAAATCTGAATAAAATCTGTAAACTTTTCATCTGAATTTATCATGTGTTTTTAAATATTTTGTAGAATTTCAGATAAGTTTTAGGAATGAGAACTAACCTATAGTTTGTCATTTAAAATGTTTTAAGAAACTGATTATTTATGAATTCAGGAAGGTTAGAGTATACAGAGAGGCGTGATTAAAATCTAAGCATGGGAAAGAAGTCCACAGTATGTCAGTCAGAATATAACAGGGCTTCATAATTTAGGGGACAACAGATTTCTGACTACAGAACGATGCAGCCTTGATGCAGACAGGCTGACTTTTGTGTCAGTCTGAGCACCACACACTGGGATAGGTTAATCATGTTCCAAGGCTCCAGAGAGACCTTGGTAGGTTTGAGACAGCTGGCCCTTGCAAATTTCATGAAATTTAGCAACACCAAATGCAAGGTCCCACACGTAGGTAGGATTAATCTCTATCTCAGTCTGAGTGATGAGTGTACTGAGAGTAGCCCTGCAGAGGAGGACCTGAAAAGCTTAGCATGAGGCAGCACAGCATGAGGCAGCAGTGTGAGCTTACAGCCCAGAAAAGCGACTGTATTATGAACTGCATCAAAAGAAGCATGGCTCTCATGAGGTCCCACCTGGAGTATTGCACTCAGCTCCGGCGCCCCTGGCAGAAGATATAGACCTATTTGAGCAGATCCAGTGGAGGGCAATGAAAGTGATCAGAAGGCTGGAGCACCTCTCCTGGGAAGACAGGCTGAAAGAGCTGGGATTGTTCAGCCTAGAGAAGACTCTTGAGAGACCTTATAGAAGCCTCCTAGTATCTAAAGGGGGGTTACATCAAGGAGTGCAGTGGTATGACATGGGATAATGTTTTGAAGCTAAAAGATAATAGATTTAGATTAGATATTAGAAAGAAATTCTTTATTACAAGGGGGATGAGGCATTGGAACAGATTGCCTAGAGAAGCTGTGGATGCCTCTTCGCTGGAAATATTCAAGACCAAGTTCATTGGGACTTTGAAAAACCTGGTGGAACTTTTCCATGGTGGAAAGCGCTCCTGTCGATGGCAGTGGGGTTGGAACTAGATGTTCTCCAGAGACGCCTTCTATTCATTATAATTCTATGATTCTGTTATCCCTTCCAATCTGAACCATTCTGTGATTCTATGCACTCAGTTTTCTATAAATCAGATACTGCTCTCCAGATTTCAGTGCACTAAAGAAGCTTGATTTTTTTCTGACATGAGTGATGACATACTGAAAATTCTGTAACATATCTTGTGAGCTTGGAATAATGATAACTTTGACTTTTAAGTACATCAGTTTTGATTTCTGCTTATTTTAGGATGCAGTTTTTATCTCATGGCTCTACATATTCCCCTTTGGAGTAGGTGTGGAGCAGCTTTAAATGTCTTAATATGCTGAGATGTAAAAACAAATGTTCCAGAAATGGTATTTTGAGTCATAGTTCTCACATTTTAAGAATGAAAACAGGTTCTTTGGTGCCCGTAAATTCCATGGTTTTATTTAGAATAGTAGAGTTAGTGATAGCATAAATGTTTGCCTTATGTTGGGTGGATGAGGCTTCACGTTTTCTTAATCCAGGCACATTGCTCTGTGAATCCAAATACTGGGTGGAACTTGTTTACTAGATTTATCATTCCTGATCTATCTTTAGACTTTCACAGATTACACTATGAGATTAATGCCATGGAGCAAGAAGGGTACAATCTGTCTTAGCTCAGTTTATACCTTTTCATGTTTCTTCTGGGAAATATCCCTATTGTCTCCACTGTCATCCTATACGCCTTCCAGTTTTGGAAACTCCATTCTCTTTGTTTTGCTGTGCATTAAGAGTTCCAAAAGCATGGCTCAGATTTCTAAGTAAGTCTTGCAAGGCAAATATTGAATTCAGATTTTTCTAAGTAAAAACCCCTTAAAATGTATTTATTTGTATGTTTAAATAAACACATATTTTGTTAATCATCTGGGATTTTGTTTTTTATTTGCAAAATTTATACAGTTGAACTTCCATATAAAATGTTGAAATATGTGACTGTTTTTGAAATTATTAGTTTTTTATAAATCTATAAAACTTTTTGTTATAAACTTTATTAACAAAAGCAGTAGTTAACAGATATAAAAATAAGCAAGTTACATAACCATGGCAGGCTCCTGCAGTCTTTAGCTTTTCCCCACAAATGACATACACAACATTCTTGGCTACAGTTTTATTCAAAACACATTTCAAAGACACAACTGTAAAACATTAGATCCTTCCAAAGAGCAAATTGACTAATGGGAAGAAACAAGACAGACCTGCTATGCAAGACAGAAGAAGTCTCCACCTAATCCAAATTCTAGTTTCCAAGAAAGCTACTAGCTATGTAAGAGACAATTCTTAAGTTCACTTACTAGCTTGGGATAACCATAAATAGCCTTATATAATCTATAATCTCTCTGTTGATGTTCCTTTTATTTATTGTATTTGTGTCCCCAATGAGTATTTTCTCAGGATAGGATATTGAGAAGATTATAGCTTACGATTTGACTTGTGAATAAAGACTTGGTCATTTTCTAGTCAAAAGGTCATGCTCACAACTAGGAATATTTGCGAACAAGCATGTTCTAGCATGAGATGCACTGTCAGTTTCTTACTTCACTCTTACTTCATGTTTGAGGTTAAATATTGTTGGACACATATTCCTTCAGAGTTGAATCAACTTGTATAATAACTTCTAAGTTGTCCCCTCTTCTACCTTCCAGTGCTGAGTAATAACTTTTGGCCCAGTTTGTTATTTTTCAAAATTTGTTTGACAGAGCTAATACGGTACTGAGGGAAGGGAGAAGAACTTACTGATCAATCATTTGAACAAAATGCTGAATCTTCTCTAATTCTCTCAAATATTTCAGACCTTTCATTTGAACTTTACTAGTTTTCTGCCTTTTTAGTTACAGTGTGGTCTTGCTAGAGTTCATAAGCATTATCTAAACAGATCGATTTTGAGTTGAAAGATTTTCAAGGGAGACCTGGGTATTAAAGTGAGATCGGTGTCTTGGTCAATAATAATCATCTCTTTAAGTGAATATTGAACTTCTGCCATGGGAAAGCAATTCAGAGAATATGGTGCCAACACTTCCATACTGATGGCTATTTGCATCTGCACAACCAATAGCAGCAAAATTTGGGATACGATGAATTCTATTCAGATGGACTTCTAGATGTATATCTGCATTTGATTTGCCAAAATTCTTAATGAAAATTTGGTGTAAAGTAGTTGTGCACTTTTTCCCTTTTTCAGCAAACACCGTGATTCACTGTCTTCTCAAAAAATCTTCTAGATTTAAAATTAAGAAGGCAAATGATGAAACAGAAGGAAATCCATTTAATTCATGAATTCTGTAATCATTTAATGTTCTATATAATCACAGAGCAATGTGATATTTGCTTTCCTGGCTACAATATTTCTTTGGACTTGTTAGCCAGTCACCTAACACTGACATATATAATGATGCAATTTTTTTCCATGGGTCAAAGAGTAAAAGGCACCTTGTGATTACCATGTTATTCTAATGATTGTGGCTACTCACATGGAGACAATTAATAGCAATAGACCATGTGGAACACCATGCTGGGAAGATGCGTTTATGGAAAATTTCATAAGCCTTAAGATTTTTGTTTGTTTATTCATGGATGGGATGGAAGAAGACAAGAAACAAGAGGGTATTATAAAGACAAAGGATTTTGCATAATATCAAATACTATAAGTATCTGTGAGTTGTAACAGACAAAGTTGTAGCACTTATATGCTTGTATAGGAAAGACTGTTGCGTTTAAAATAAATAGTTTTGATTTTGTTCATGTTCAATGTTGTTAAGTATTATCTTTTGAAATGTTTTGAGTTTGGTGGTGAGAGTGTGTGAAATAGCTCTCAGATAAATATCTGAATTTCTTCTCAAATTTAATACGGTTTGGATGTGAAGAGCTGGCTTTGGCCTATCTCAGCCTTTGTGATTTAATTCCCACAACTAACATTTTTGGACTAGAGTTATAAATAATAAGCACAATCTAGCTGATCTCCTTTTTCCATTGTGTGCTGTGAAACGCTGAGATTAAGCAGGAAACTTAAAGTCACCTCAATAGTTTAACCAGTTTTCCAGGCTACAGTAGATGGTGAAGGAGTCCGCAGATCACAATAGAATCTGGATTGTAAATGACATTCTACCAGAAAGAACCTCCAATCTTTTTTTTTTTTTTTTTAGCAGTTTCATTTCCCTTACAATTATTTATCTATTTTATTTATTTTCATAGCATTTTCCTGAACAGTGAAAATTGTCTTGGGGAGGCAGAAAAAGCAGCACCCACTTTAGAAATGCACTTTGAAAATATTGCATCAAATATGTCAAAATCTTTGTTGAAGAAAGCACGAATAACAATAACTCTTACTTATTATTACTGACTTACCTCACTTAAGATGAAGAATAATTGATATTCACAGATGAGATGAACATTTTCATCCATCTAGTAAAGAGTGAATTAATAACACACCTACTTAGTTGTCTTAAAAAAGATACCACACATAAAAGGAGTTAATTACTACCCAATCATACATACAAATCTCCATTTGTAGTAGCTGTGTTGCTGGCATCATGTGGATCATGGAAGAAAATACAGAGCAGGTATCTGGTTATCGAACATCATGTTCTTGTTGGTGGCTTTGACTGTGGCAGACCTTCAGTGAAGGACAAAAAGTAGTTTAAAGACTCCTTGCATGTCCCTTCATGTTTGTCAGTTTCTTCAAAAGTTCATTTATACCATACTCATCAGCACAGAATCTCATTTTGTTCCAGTAGTGCATTAGACAATATGACAAATACCTGTCACATTTTTCTTCTCTCTTCCTCTCCCCAGGGGAGAAAAGCTAAATGAATATAGATGCTCAGGGATAAATTCAGACCTGGTGGAAGTAATTGAGATTCCATTGATGACAGTAGAGTTGTACCCTATGACTTTTGATTTGAAACTGGAACAGAGAACCACATTGTTCTTTGTAAAATTAAAAAAAAAAACAAAAAAGTTCAATAATATTATCTAGGACAGATTCTGCCCTAGTTAAATCTACACAAACTAGTTTGAATTAATGGCATTGCACAACTGTAAATAGAATCAAGCCTTATACCAACATACAACTTACAAATATCTGTATTAAATACACATATACACATTTTTAGATGTACACATATTAACATGCAGAACAGGAAGTTTGGCCTTCTGTCTTTTTAAGAAATAGATTAGTGGGCTGCAGTATCTTTGTGGATGTGTCACAGTCTTATACACAGTTTGAAGAGCACTGAAAAAGAATACAACTTTGGTTGGGTTCACCGATGGATGGATTAGAGCTTTGATCAAAATAAGTCATCTAGGAATGGTTTGTGTAACATTAGATTGTCAGAAATGCAAGAATTTTCTTTCTGATTTATTTCAGGAAATAATAGATTAAAAATACATATAATCTTAAATTTAGCAATTCCATAAAGTCAAGAGCACATATGGAAGTCAATTTGCATATGTTAAGATACAGTAAGTTTCCAGAAAATTATTGGTATGATGATGGCATACTTTGCTAAGAAGAAAAGTGATGGTGTTTTTCATTACTCCCATGTGAATTTTTAATTGAATTCACTATTGTCCTGTGTTAAATGTATTTGATAAATAAAAAATATTTTTACTCCTTTTCTAACGTGACCAGTTGATCAGGGCTTTAGAATTTGCAAATATTCATCTTTTAGAGAGCAGTAGTTCAATAATAGAACAGTAGAATAATATAATCTATAAATTCATAGAATGGTTAGAATTGTTTATGTTGGAAGGGAACTTAAAGACCATCTAATTCCAGCTCCCTGTCATGGGCAGAGTTACCACCCAGCAGACCAGGCTGCCCAGAGCCCCACCCAATTGGAATACATCAAACACTTCCAGGGAAGGGGCATCCACAGCTTCTCTGAGCAGTCTGTGCCAGCGCCTCACCACCCTCTGAGTAAAGAATTTTCCCCTAACATCTAATTTAAATCTCCCCTCTTTTAGTTTAAAACCATTCCCTCTAGTCCTGTTACTATCAGACCTTGTAAACATTTGGTCTCCTTCCTGTTAATAAGCTCCTTTTAGGTGCTGGAAGACCACAGTTAGATCTCCCTGGAGCCTTCTTTTCTGTAGGCTTAAAAGCATCAGTTGCTTCAGCTTTTCTTTGTAAGAGAGGCTCTCCAACCCTGTGATCATTTTCATGGCCATCCTCTGGACCTTCTTTAACAGCTCTGCATCCTTCTTGTTCTGGGTCCCCAGGCTTGTATGCAGTACTCCAGATGGGGTCTTAAAAGGGCAGTGCAGAGGGGGCCAATCACCTCACTCTCCCTGCTGCCATCCCTCTACTTTTTAAAAAAGTGCATACTTTCTGATTTTGCCTATTCCTCTAGGAAAAAAAGAACAGACAGTCTATTTTACTGTTTCTTTCCTTCCTGTTAGTGTCATACACAGCTCCTTTACCAAACTGTATTTTGCTTTTTTTATCCAGACGAGTTAAGACTGAATACTTATAGTCAGCCTCTCAGCCAGCCAGAGCTGTCAGCTCACGAATCACCTCTCTGCCATGGAATGTGTTACCTTGAGTATTCCCACACTCCAGCAGAGAATGAAATGTCCAAGCACTTCTGCATCTGCAGAAGAGTTCTTGATTGTCAGTGATACCTGTGTTTGTATTTGTGCCAAAGCATACTTGAAAACTGCTATTAATACTTTGAATTATGGATTTAAGAGCCTATGGCCAGAGCTTCCCCACTCTTAAATGCAAATGCACATTGTTGTTATGGTCCTTCTCCATATTATGACAAGGTGTTCTAACTATATGGTGCTCTTTCTATTACATCTCATGGTTTCAGTCAGGCAAGACCATGGTCTGGAGGGAGGTGCTCCTGTAGCATATAAATAATTTCAGTGCAATGCAGGTTAAGTCCAGACACAGCCTACAGGTCTTAATTTAATTTTCAGTGCAGTTGCTGAAAAAATCTACAGTTTGAAAAGTCTTTGGTTTATGAATAGTGCTAACTTAGCTAGATGCAATTGGAACACAGGAAAAATAATCTGTTCATAATATTGCCACAAGGAGTTCATAAACTCTAAACTCCATTCATGAGGATGACATTGTATGGAGGCCCAAAATATTCCTATGGAGATCTTTTGTGAGAGAAGTACAAAATTTCAAAGGAATTACATATGTAATAATTATATATGTTTTTAGGTTGGAGAAGACTAACACTGTTGATACAGTCACAACCTTTTACATCATGACACTGGATCTCTTGCAATTTACAAGTTCCTCAGTTAAAAGTCTTGGGATTATCTTGATTATTGTGATGATTATCATGATCAATGGTATCAGGTTTTCTGGAAATGAAGTTTGTCACACTTTTCTTTCCCTTGTAGGCCTGTTTGTCTGAAGATATTATTATTTTTTTTTTTTTTTTAATTTTTTTGCCTAATGTGTTTTTAGTTACCTACAGTGGAGGAAATCTTTGAATCCTATACTGACCTATTATTGATCATAAGGGGTGGTCCTTTCTCCACATTCTGGCTATGGTCCTCTTAGCTGGGAGCAAGGCTTAATAAAACTGAAACAATAAATATCTTATATCTACATAACACTTGAATCCAAAAACAGTTTAAAAAGCAAGGATGAATTCATTTACCACTGAAATGCCAGCCACCTCTGGGGTGGAACACATGGTTCTTATTTTCACAGAGCTAAGCAGCTGTTTAACTGTACAAAACAACAGCACATTATAGTTTAAGTCATAAAATGAAGAATAATTCTGTATCCAATTGAAATGTAAGATTAAACTTAGATGGGGGGAAAATAATTACCCAAATTGGTAAAATGATCAGAACACAAAGACTATCCCCACTATTCTGGCACAGTGGGCCACCAAAATACTAAGGGCAGAGAGTGATGGGGAACATATTTTTTCATTACATCTAAGAGCTGGTATCTCCAGTTAGATTGAATTTTTTTTTTCAACAAAGTGATTTCTTGTTACAAAATGTCAGTTCATCAATACCCAGTCTTTCTACGGAAAGTACATGCCATTTAGACAGGAAAGATTTCTTGGAGTCTACTGTGGAATTTCTGATCAGAAAGAGATTGAGCCAGAACCAGTAGTAACCTGACTGTTATGTACATCTCCCAGGATGTGGGAGAATGAAATTCAAGTCCCTGTTTGAATTATTTCACAGTGTAGACTTGGACCTGAGCTTTCTATGTCCCAGAGGAACGACCTAAATTACTGGACTTGCAGCTATTCCGATTATGTTTTCTTCTGATTTTCCTGTGGAAAAAATACCAAAATAAAATTTGAAAGGTCTTGGTTTTGGCTCAGTGTAGAATGTGAATTTTGCAATTTCAAAAACTTTCCTGGAAGAGGAAAATTAATTTCCACTCAGTTTACCTCCCACTGCGTGTATTCCTTTGCAATAAGATGAAAAGTTACTGCAATATTAACTTACAGATAAGACAATAGCTTTGTAGTGTTCGTATAGGTTTATATCATACTACAGTATTTCTGTGCATTCTTCCATGTTGGCTGTCCACACGGCTAGGTCTTTAGAAAAGAAAAACTAGAACACAAAATGTTTCCAGCAATTGTAACTATCAACTTTTTTTAGAGCTTTCCAATAAAAATATCACGAACATAAACTTACTTGCTTTCAAGATGGAGTTAATAAAGTTATAAGAGAATAGATTATAAATCTTGCTTTTGGCTATCACTAATTTCCCATAACTTTGGTTTTCTGATAGAAGCCACTCCTTTTACTGATAAAATCCAATACTTTCTTTGTATTAGGCAATGAAAAAGCAGGTTGTAGACTGCTTACTTATTTCAAATACTTTATGGAAGAATGGAAATTTTATCACTAATGAATATTACTGGATTGAATTAGGTGACATTCTATTACATATGGGCTGAGCCTTTGTGTCTAAAGAGGTCTATTAATTTCAGCAGATTTGTAATATTTGTTAATGTACCACATTTATTATGTTGTTGTCCCATTACTCAAAGAGGTGATACATAATTTTAAAGAAATACCTGTTACTTTCAGCAATATAGCTACTGTTTCATATATGGTCACTAAAAATGCTGAACCCAAGAACTGTGAAACCAAGGGACACATATCTCTAAGGTTTGGATGAGCTCAAAATGTTTGCGCAACCCCGTTGGCAAGAAATCCCAGCATTGAAGAAACTTGAGTCTAAAGATTCCTGAAGTCTCTTATTCTCTTAAGGCCAACTTTTCTGAAAGTCAATGGGAGGCTGGTTTCCAAAAAAATTAATGCCTGCGTATTAATCGTTATTCAGAAAATTGAATCAGTTGGTCTTTGAGGAAGACACTAACCCTTCTATTGTACTTAGAACACTGGAAGATATGATCTATTCAGCAAGGTAATAATGATCTGAGGAGAAAAAGAAAGGCTACCTCCAGTAACAAGAAAAAAAGGCAAATTGTCAAAATGATTAGTTAAAGAACAATAACAAAAGGAATGGTAGCATAAAAGTTCCTCAGCAGAGATCCTATTTCTAGTCTGATCGGTGTGATGTAGAGATCTTCATGGTTAAATCAATCTAAATTTCAGTCATCGTTTATACACTCAAACATATATCTAAATGTAATATGCATAAAAAGTATATACCGACATAAAACTATATTAAATATTCTTGTTAAGAATAAACAAACATTGCCTTGTTTGGCAGAATTTTCAAATGCATATTGCTTCCTTTATTTATTTTTTTATTACAATAAAAATGTGTTTTGTATTAAATCTATTGTTATAAAGAAATTAAACCCTGAAATCTGCCAGTGTGGCTTTTTTTTCCATAAAGTGGAAAAAAAAACCCCTCCTGTTTTAGATACTTGAAAACATTAGAAATCTGAAAATGAAAAGACCAGCCTCTGCGTAGCAAATTACTCCATAAAAATAAAAAGAATTCTTCTGTGTGAACTTAAATGGTTTGAAAGCAGAACACAGCAGAAGAGAATAGCGTGCATGGTCATAAAGAGAAAACAGAGGGTTTAAGTCAGTCTTTACAGATGTATCAGAGTCATTCAGGAAGAAAATAATTAAGAAATAAATAAATGGAGGCTATTTCACAGAGATTTGGGTCTGGCTCCCTCTCTGCAGGGACAAAGATTTCTTGCTTGAGCCTGCATTTATAAAGAAATTTCTAATACAATCCTTATAAAATTCTTTTCCTTGATCTGCTCCTTAGCTTTGAACAATGGGGACAAGTTTCTATGACCTTACATCTGTATTAAGGAGTATGACTAGTAAGGCTTGAGCTTTCAGTCTTTACCCCTCAGAGTGTTTACTTTCTTCTCTTTCATCTTCTGTGGTTTAACTTACTTTTCATACCGCACTTTATAATTCCCCTGTGTCCTTCCATGTTTTGTTACTTTCATTAATTCCATGTATTGTTATATGTAACTTAGATACCCCCTTTTATTAGATTATACTCTGCAAAATTCTTTACAAATACCTAAGAAAAAACAATTTTGCTTCAGAGAGAAAAGCATCGTGTATGATAGAAGATCGAAAACTGTAATTCAACAGGTTATCACAATCCTAGTTCAAAACCCTAGTCAGTCAGTAGCAAAATCCAAAATGACATCTTATCTCTAAGTCCCTGAACACTGCTTACCCTTTCATTACCTGATTCTCCTTTCTTCCTCAGTAGCGTTCTGAGAGACTTACTTTTAAAAACTCAGTGGAAGAGAATCCAGGTACTGTCGGCAAGGTCACTTGTCCAGGAAGAAATACTCTAGGTATTCAGAGAGAAATGATGTAAATGCTCAGAGAAAAAAGATAATGAGTAAGCAGGAAATTAACATACACATCTGTAAGTATTTCATGGGGGTTTTTTTTGTGGTTGATATTTTTGTTTTTGTTTTTGCTTTTGAAGAGAAAATCAGTAACTTGAGTAAACAAAAAAAAAAAAAAAAGAGGAATAGGCTTGACATAATTTATTCAGGTTTTAGCAAAATGTTTGATAAAATTCTTGGGGAGAATCGTAATGGCATCAGTAGCTGACATATTATAGCATACAGGTGGTGTACATGAAGGAGAGATTTCTAAAATTGAAGGGTCTTGGTACTGGGACAAGTTCTGTCCGAGATTCATGCATTTAGTGCTCATGTACCTTTTCTGGTTATGAGCTGAATCACTATGAAACTGAGCTGCAACTTTAGAGAAATTTCTACCTTTCCAGTGGAAGTTAGGAAAGAAATATATAAAATGAAAAATTAAAAGAGACATTGACAGCTTCAGGTTGCATGTCCAAAACTCTGCCATCAGTGTAGGACTGTGAAAGCATCATAATCAAGCTAAGAATCGTGCCTACAAAAGACAAAGCATAGTGAAGCATTACTGCCAGTCATTGCTGAATATTCTGCTCATTTAGTAAGTTTGTGGTGATCATCTCATAGCAGTTTCTGACATGAGCCTGATATGATGCTTGTGCCCACACTATTCGTCTACTGCAGATTGTTTACCTATATCCACACTGCAGCGCTGCAAATGCTGACTTGGAGTTTCTGCTGTAAAATTGGACAATGCTGTAAAAGAGACATAACTAGTTCTTACAATCGAGGGAAAACAGGGATACAGCCACGCACCTAAAGAATTTTCTCCCACATAATCTGTGCTGAGTTGGATGCTGGAAGGAGGAAGGAGAATCTATTTAGCAGGGCTTTGATGAAGGGTTTCCAGGGAAGAAGGTATCATTGGTAAGGAGTGGAGCTTATGCATGGCAGATTTAATCAAATCAGATGAAGCCTCCACTAACATATCTCTGCAGATCTGATTATGTGGTAGCACAAAGATGTCATAAAATGACATTTTCCTTTACTTATAGGCAAATCTTGAGACTGTCCTAGAAGTGAGGAAAGCACTCCTGAATAGGATTAGCCTGGCTCTGGTCTTGAGCAGTTTTTTCTGAGCCAATTCATGGGATGTTCTTTTCTCATCTCACATAAGATGTCCACATGTATTATCCTTTTCAAGAGAGAAGAGACAGAAGTTAAATGAAATCCAGTCTCAAAAACAATGGAGATGTTCTAGTGAGCCTGGTGGCCCACCCAGATTTTGGAACTCTTTAGTGCAGTTTGAAGAACATGCATCTGTATGGGAAATGTAAGTTTTGACTAAATAGCTGGGGTCAAGGCCTTACTGCTATACAAAGTGATGTAACTTACCTGGTAAGTTTTTGGTATAATTTGCATGGAGAAATTACAACACCAGAGGTTCAGTCTGGCTTATCATCTCTTGAAACAGATGACAATCCTCAACAAATAGAGTTAGCTGCTTTGGACCCTGGCAATGGGTTTTATTTAGTTTATTTGGTTTCTTACAATTCCAGTAACTTGGTTTTCAACCTCTTGCAAGTCACCTATGGATCTCTAGATAATTTATATGCATTTTTGTCACTATAGATGTCAGAATGTCCTAAAGACACGTTTCACTTTCTGGCAGGGAAATTCCTAATGCTTACACTAATTTTGGCAAATTTATGCTGTCACACTGAATATGTGTGATCTTCTGACCTCTTTCCCACTCTTGGTTATAATTCAAATCCGTGCTTGTTGGGTATGGAATTATTACACTGAGTAAGATGTAGAATATTATTTGTTTGAATATTAGCCTGGTTGTCATTCCTTCACTTCTGGGAGGGGATCCAGATAGCAGAGGTAGTGCTGTCTTTTGTCTGGAGATTTCCAAATTTCTTTAAAAGTACTTTCCAAAAGAAGCAACCTCACAAATCATCTTAGAAGTGCCACAGACAAACAGAATTATTGCCTGTTAGGAACATGATATTTACTTGCTAGGAAAACAACAAAGTGAGAGTGCTAGCAATTCTAGTTGAATATTTCTGGTGTATGCTGCCGCCTTCATCAAAACCAGAGAAAGTACTTTGTGGGGGAAAAGAAGAAGGAGACGAAACAGCAGAACAAAAAGCTTAGATGTTAATGTTCAGTTTTCTGGTTTGCTTTCCAAGAGACTCAAGCATCACTGAGCTGAGCAGACATTCCTTGGACAGAAGGCAAACTTTTATAACCAGACAGAGCACTGACATTCTGGGAGAAGGCAATTCTTCAGAAAAAGAAGCTTTAAGGCTTCATATGACATAACAAATGACATTTAGCTCTCAGTGGTGATTTCTTAAAAAAAGACAGGTCAGCATGTCTTGAATTTTGAATAGATATCTACACTTATTGATGTATACCCCCAAAAAAATAAAAAAAGAATTCTAACACAAAATATTTTGTTCTGCTGTACTCAGTTCCAGTCTCATTAGTTCTGTATCTATAGGCTTTGCTTTGTGCCAAATTTGTTACTGCAAATTCTTTACAGTATTAAAGTATTGACAATTATTGAAAATCCTGTCTACATAAGTAGGTGCCTTAAGAAAGCAAGATTTATACATGCCTTTGTAAGAACTCAGTGTATTTGTAAATCTGTTTTTGAAAGATTGCTGAACATATCCACGAATCTACCAAATTGTCCATCTTTGCTCATAGTGCTGCCTCTGTTTACTATTCACAGCTGGGAAAGTATGTAAAACTACCTCAATGGCCTAATGTGAAGTGAATGTTTTCATCTTCATAGACTACATTGGCAGTATTTAATATAACAAAAAAATATTTGCACTCACATTAGAAGTCTAATTTCCATAGAGTTTCCATGGCCAACAGAGTGGGTATTTTACACCACTTTAGTTAACTCTAGTGACTATCTACTAAGTTTAGTGAAACCAGCATCCTTCTTTAAGCACAACAGCCATATGCCAACAAGTGGACTGTGTGAACTCTCCCCAGTGTTTGTTATTTTACTGAAACATATTACTTCTTTTTACCTCTTTCTTTATTTCATACTGAAAAATAATTCCTTAGTGGTTAGACAAATGTAATGAGACCACTGCATCCAGTTTTGAAGGATATCCATAAAAAAAGTACATATCTGGAAGATATAAGAATGCGTGAAGTTATATTTTAGGAAAACTGTTCTTCAGGAAGTACCAGAGGAGAATTACTGAACAGAAGTTGTCAAAGAAAATTCTTACATAAGGTTCCATAGTAAGTGCTTATATATTTGTTCTCTTTTTATTATGTCAGATATCAGCAGGATTAGCAGTTATCCACCGTATTTTTAGAGGCCATCAAAAGCTATCAGACAAGTAACCACATTATCCAGATTAGCATCCCATTAAGAGAAGAACACTAATGGAGTCACAGAGCTGAGAGCAACTGAGCCAGGATGCTGAGGGCACCTAGGTAGCAAATTAATACAGCACAAATAATTGTTAGCATTGTAAAAAAACAACTTAGAATAAAACATTTTAATAGCTGATTGACTGTTTTAACCATTTCTACTCAAATTTTTGTTTGAGAAAATAGTATAATAAAAATATATTAGAAATGTATTTCCTGCAGAAGAGTGATAAGAAGATTCAGTAATACACATTTTACCTTCCTAAAATTAATTGTTTTCTAAGAGAAATCTTTAAGTGAAGGAAAGCAACCAAAATTTTATGCACAGTATCAAGTGTCTTAAGCTTCTCTTGACAAACTTGCCTGCTTTTCAGATAGACCATGAATAGGATTAACGTAAAACCAAAATCTCTGAAAATAAGATCCCTAAAATATACTGAGGTATTCAGACAGTACAGTACGAATTATAAATTGTGAATGAGAGGTATGAAGAAGTGCAAGCTGACCTGGAGTGCTTTGGGTGCAGTAATTCAATGAAACACTGGAATGCTTCAGGAGAAGCAGAATACTAAAAGTATGCCCAGTGTATGCTAAACTCTGAGCTCATCTCATATGTGCTGTCCCTTGAAACAGAGGGAGTGGGGCTTTTGTACAGACACACTTGACTGAGAGCACAGCATCGCAGTGCAAATACACAACCAGTGCACACACTGTGCCATGTCTGCACAAGTCTGAATGGTGGCTGAGTCTCAGGATGGCTCTGTGAGCTGTGTCAATACCTTTGGCCAATGAAATACCATGCTGTAGCATGGATAGATCTGTCTTCAATTGGAAGTGGTAATCTGAGACTCCATCTTGGAGTGAAGTGACTCCTCCAGCACTTCTATCAGCAGAGGGATACAGAAATGTTTCCTTTCTTCGCTTTTTCTTTTTGCTCTTGTTGAGGCTTAGTCAACAGAGCATCAACACGAAATACAGAAGATTAAAATAAAATTCATACTTCAATTTGAATTTGCTTTCACATTCTATACAGCTGCTAAAACCACGAGACTGACATCCTCTAAGTATGATGACCAAGTGCGTGATCACAAATCTTCACTCTACTGATTAAGATGTGTGTTTTGTCTCGGTGTTATCTACTGATCCAATTATTTGGACTCAATTAAATCTCAGAATACCTTAACATAAGTTGAAACAAAGAATGAAGTACTGATACTTTGTTGATTGAGTTTCCCCAGGAATACATGAGTCTAGTAGTGTGATGATCACATACTCCTCTGCTTTGCCCCAGTGAATATTTAATTATTCCATGCAAATTTAAGGACACAGAATATCTGATAATATATTTCCAAGTAGTTTTTTATATCTTTGTCACTTATACATTCACTAAGAAGGTAGAAAATGTGGTTTGAAATCTCCCTAAGAGAGGTCACTTAACTTTTACATACTGAGAAGGGTCATCAATGTTAATCTACAAGATAACCAGGAAAATAACTCCAGATGTTATTTATTATTTTTTTTTTTTGTGAAGTCCAAAGACTATGTACTCTTTGAGAATATCTTGACTGCAAACCTTGCATGTGAAATACAGCATTGATTCCTGTTGGATTTTCTTGCATAGCTGCCCAGGACTTAGGCAACAGTAGGTATACTTGTGCTATTAATACTTGAATTATTGCCCTCTCTAGCATATATGTTTTACACCAGATGTGAGAGCTAGTCCAGTCCTCATAATAGTAGAGAAGAGTCATGACGAATTTGATAATGGAGAATATTTGTTTCAAACTGAGGCCTAATGTGATAGATTAAATATACTAGATGGATATGTAAGATTAACATTATGAGGATATGAAAGGTTATTTATCAAAGACTGACTGAGTAATGAGAATACAACACACTTACAAATTAATCTCATCATAAAAGAAAAGCTCAGCACACATCCTAATTGCTGATAGTAAACTGCAATGACCTATGGTTCTCACTCAATATGGGCAGCACTTTCAGTGTACAAGAAAATAAATTGGATCTGACTGTGTTCTCATTTACATGTGTGTAAGGCAGGAAATATTCCATTAAAAATGATGAGGCAAAGTTAGCAACAGTTAGAGATCCAGACATGATCCCTGAAGTGTTTTGCTTTATGCTCATAAAGTCTTTATAAAGATGTGAAATGTAAGTGGTAGAAGGTTCCCTTTTTGTGCTATCCTCCATTTCTTCTACCTTACCTTTATTTTAGATATTATCAGAAGAAAAGGAAAGCAAAGAAAATTTTAACTTCAGGCTCACAACAGTAAAAGATATTGCATAAATACAAGACATGAAAATCAAAAAGACTTAAAGTACAATAGGACAACTATGTTTACAATAAATTATTTCTGACTTAGAGACAACCACACTACAATTATACTGTATAGTAAAATATTTCCCCATCTTTGTTGAATGCAGAAAAATTACGTTTTGTACACTTAAAAACAGATTATTCAATCCCTATATAATGAAACGAGGATGGTAATCATCTTTGGTTTTAGAAAGTTCACAAGTGGAGTATGGGAGCTAATTCCACTTCAAGCAAAGATAATACTGGAAAAGGTATGTCTATCCTTTTCCCATCAGAAAAAAACAAATGACAGCAGATTTTTTTGACAATGGGCATGTAGGCAGGATAAAGTATCTAATGCATGTCCTTTAAAAATAATGAAAAATGCAGAAAAAAAATTCTGATTTATGAATAAACAATTGTATGAGAAATAGGTGGGCAATCAGACACTGTCACTCAAATCTCAGTATCTTAAAAACTCTGTTTATATCTGTTTATAAAATGGCAGGTATATCTGACTCAAAAGAATACTCAGTGTTGTGAGGCTAACTGATTTTGTAAAATTTGCCTTTCTTTTTGTAAAACCTGATTAAAAATTCTGTCTTTAAACCTACTGCATTTTATGGTAGGTTTTATGGAGGAAGACATACCTTAAACTTCATGTAAAAATGTTTGTTGGTGGACAGTGAACTTTTTAACACAGAATTGGAAATGCTTTGAAAATTTGCAAATTGAACAGGACATTGTGTCACGTTTTAGTAACCAGCAATGAGCTAAATTGCAGAGCTCAACCACAAAAAGCAATGTAATTGCAGATATCTCCTTCTTACCTCTGAGCTGCAAACAAAAAATTAATGTTTTCTTTATTGTTAAATTCCCACATTAAACATAGACATTGATTACAAAAGCATTTAAATGATAAAACTTAGATAGAATTTTATGTTACTTCTTATTAAAATGTATTTGGCACTGTTGAATTTCAGCTTGCCAAGTAATCTGCTGTAATGTTAATGTATGATTTGCTGGAGTCTCTGTAGCAGCCTTGCTTGGAAAAAGGCATCTAAAAAGCTTGCCATGCTTTGATTCCTTATTAGCCAGTGGCTTGTAGAACAAATACTCATAGAGGTGACCAGAACTTCTTAAATACAGATGTTTCTAAATTCATAAAATGATCCAATAGTCTGGAGATCTCCTGTAACTCCAGACATATTATGAGAAGTACAATGAGCTCTTTGCCAAAAGTTTAGACACTGACAAATAACCTCCTTGGAGTGTGTGAGTTTGCTGTCATTCAGTTGAACCAATGGAAAAAGGGGACTGCTCATAAGCACCAGAGGCAGTGGAACTGCTGGACTCACTTGGTCACGTTCAGAATGAGGTCATGGGGCTTGATCTCATTCAAAATATAATTATTTTTGGTTTGGGTGTGACTTGAGGTTTGTCAGGAAACTCAAAAAGAAAAAAAAAAAAGAGAGAGAGGGTGGAGGAACACAAACAGGGAATTTTGCAGTAGAGTTTTAGAAAGACAAAACATGAATCAGAGCAGCTGGCTGCATGTTGGTATCCACTTGCTGAGTCAAAAGCAAGTCTGGAATAGATCAAAAGAAATAAGATTCAAACATTGTTTAGACATATTACTAAAACTTCTTCCACTTCAGGAAAATTTGAACCCTTGCTCTTGCTAAGAACATACGATCATTTAAGCCTAATTAATGACATTTTGTGGCCATAATTGACTTCATAGCTACTGTTGTGCTTACAGTGTACATAGACCATAGACCAACCCATAGAATGGATTGGGTTGAAAGAGACCTTAAAGATCATCCAGTTCCATCAAACTTTACTGAGTTCTACAGTTGCATCCCGCCTTTGAACCACATAAAATGAAGATTTTAAAGTTCATTTGCCCACACAGCTGCACCTATGCCAATATTTGGAGGCATTATAACATCAACTTAATTTTTCAGTTCACTTTGGTCTTGCTCTGGGTAAGATTTTTACATGGACTTGTCTGAGTGGAGTCTTTTAGCTCTGAGGTTCAAAACAATGGCAAAATTAAGAAAGTGTTTGCAGACATGCTACTGATACAGAGGTTTGTCTTTGTGCAGTTCAGGGTCTGGACAATCCTTTCAAGATCTGATCAACCAGAATGAGTCACTAAGTTTTTGTGATGACAGGTAAGCATAAAATAGATGAAAGAAGAAAAGAAACTGTTAAGGATGATGAAGTGCTTTGATAATCTTTAAAACAAGATTGTGAAGAAAACTAATAATCTGGGAGAGATTTGGTCTGATTTGAAATTTCTTTCCATAGTGGCTTTAATTTTTGGCCAGGTTCTCAGCTGTATATTTACTGAGGGAAGAGTTGGAGCTGGCTGATTCATGTTCTGTGGTGTTACATATTATTTTGTTAGTCCAAAGAGGTGTTCCGATTCACTGTATGTTTTGTTCTTCCCTTATTGCTCACAACTTGTAGAAGGATCAGCACAACTCCATTGCTGCATACATAGCAGAAGACACAGTGCTTCTCCCATCCAAGTGAATGCACTGATGCTATTACAGCTGCTCACTCTTCTGTCCACCAGATTATTCTCTACCTCTCTCTCTCATTGCAGCCCTCACCTTTCAGCACCTAACAGTGGCAGAACAGTGGCAGTGAGGAAAAAGAGAATGGGCATCTGGAGAACTGAGTGTCATGGATGGGTACATCTGTAGTTCTTCCTGCATCTTTAATCAACAGCCTTTTTTTCCCCTGCATGGATTATGTGCTAGAGGAATGCACTTCTCCAATGCTCTCCTACAGAACTACAGCTTGATCTGCACCATGACCGGCTCTGGCTGGAGTAGAAATGAGCTATGAAATATCTAATAATGTCTGCTTGAATGCTACTGGAGCCTGCAGGATTGTGGATAACCATAGCAGTAAAGGAGAATGCTTTTGCTTTTCTAGTGGCTTCTGTAACTGCCTGCTGAGGCTCTTGGAGGGGAATGCAGTGGGCAAGTGGCAGGATCTGCACCAGTCCACTCTGCTGTCTGTGGTGAGATAGACAAAACTCTTCGGTTTTATCCCTCCCCTACTGCAAATGCTGTGGTTTCAGCGAAGTTGTATAGCCTCACATTGTACTGATATCAATGCAGAACACTCCAGTTAATAGAGATAACTTTTCTCTTGTTGGTAAATAAACTGTCATTTAAGTGAGATGTGGGAGGGGTGGGACAAAGAGGTTTCTGTTGACCTGTTTTTTTGAAGCTGCTTAAACCTTTTTCCAAAGAAGTTACAACTTGTCTTTGATAAATGACTATCTGTACATCCCAGCATTAATTATTTAAATTCCATTAACTTAATAATAGTATGCAATAAGTCTGCCTGCACAGTCTTTTAGCTTTCCTCGTTTTTATTAAATTGGTGTTTTGATTGATTTGGGTTATTTTAATTCTGAGTAGAAGTGCAGCTGGGGCCATGAGCTTGCAAAAACCTTGGTACCCTTTACAAACTCAGAGCAATATTTTGTATTGTGGATGAATACAATAAAAATCCACTTCTGATTCTATTTTCTCTTCCCTCCTCTCCCAGTCAACCTTCTTTATTCGCTTGTTTCCCACTCTGGTCTACAGTGCTTACCTTGCTTGGATCCTAAAAACCTTCGCACGTTTGGAGAACTAGTTTTCTTAATGAGACAGAAACTGAAAATAGTTTGCCCTTTGTTTCTGATGACTTTCATTACCTGGTTTTCTATCTATAATGCATACAACTCTGTACATACTTCAGAGAATTAATTTCCATTAATACCAGCAGAACTCATCTCAGCTTGCCAGTGGGATCTGAATGTTTTCAGGAAGTAGGCAGTCACTGTTCAGTGTAATCTTTGCAAACTCTTTGCTATCTATTGTGATCTGCAAGTAATTAAAATAGCAAGAGAAAAGAAGAGCTACTGGCAGTGGAGAAGGCAGACACTTGGACCCATGCACAGTTATGAACCCAGACACAAGCTACAACCAAGATGTTCTGGTCTACAAGAAGAACTTCTTCCAAGATAAATCATATTGAATTTGGTATCTTAGTGAGATGGCTGAGTTAAACAAACAGGAAAGGAGCTTCTGTACTGAATTCTGCTTTCTAAGGGAGATTTCCCATCCTTATTTTACTTTTTCTATCTAGAAGTGACCCCACATATTTCTGGAGTTGAATATCTTGTATTTGTAGGAAAAAATGCATTATAGTGATGAAATAAATACCCATTCTTTTAGTTTACACAAGAAAATATGTTTCTTGCCACCTCCGCTGTTGTAATTTTCCATGACTTAATCTTTATCAATTCCTGAACAAATAATATATATCTTCCATCAAATGATATTCACTTCACATTTACTTAGAGCTTCCAAAGTTTCCAAGACTCCATGTCATCTAATAATAGTTTAATAATAGTTTATGTTAGACCGTTTACTGAAAATAACTGTGCTCTGCCATCCAATATTTGATGTTGATACAAGATTTGCCATAAGGCTGGAACTCTACCCTGCTTATTTACTACTGATACAGTTATTGACACAACTGACCACACTATTTCATTATCACCTTCTCCCAAGCTTTCCTGATTACAGTATCTTCTCATTTTCTTCCTACTTCCATAATGATGAGTTTCCTCTTCAGCTGTTTCTGAAAGCCCTTTTACTAGTCCTGGCTTAAAAAAGTAGTTACAGTAGTGAAAAAAATTATATGGATGGCATCATTTTCTCAATTCAGGTGTGTTAAATTAAATACTCTGAGCACTGTGCAGAATGGATTGAGACTAATTCTTACCTATGTTAATATCCCAGCTGGGAAACTTGCCTGAAATGTGGATCTGAGTACCATCCTGCTCAGAGGCTGCTTTGGAACCATGACCTCCACTGTCTTTTCATATGCCATACAACACAGCTTGCTTGAATAGAGCTTGTTTATCTTTGTAAAGTCTGATCTCTTGAGTTGTAAACACACACCTCCACGGAGTCATACCTTAACTAAAGTACCACTGAATTTAAAAAATTCTAAAAGGCAGAACCTTTTAGGCACTGGGGTATCCATTGGATACTTGTTGAATAAAGGAAAAATATCAGCACTTGGTTCAGAAAACCACATTACTAAAATATTGTGAGAAAGCTGTTAGACAGATGAGATTTGATAGCCTTATTTTGTTTGCAGAAGTAGCATAACAAACCTTCTCCTTGCATAATGGCTAATTAAAGCACAAGGATAAATGAGAGGGATTTTTTTTTATTTAAAAAGAAGTACAAATTATTTTTTCAGCTCTGACAAAAACATGGCAAAACATTTTACATTTTACATTTTGCAGTCTTGCTAGAGTAATTAATTTTGAAAATAAGAACGTCCATTAGGGGAAAAGCATACACTGCTGTATTGTTTAAAACAGAGCACTTACTTGTTGTAGTGATGAAATAGTGCATTTTGGGAGACATTTTCAGATGGATTAATTATTTATTTGCTTCTGTCAGTAATTTGTTGAGCTACGTTGTAGATCTTTTTAAAAGCTCACAGTTAATTTGCACTGTTACAGCAGTGGTAACAGCCCACTGTTTTATTCCTGTCACAATCTTAAGGCTGATGATATTGAAGTTGTGTGGTACTGTTCTCTTGTATTCAGCTAGCATGATTCAGGCCAGATAAGAGCTCTTCATCAAGAATGCTGAGATTTAGTCTCAATGCATTTCCTGGTATCACTTCCCACATCTCACACCCTCTCGAGACTTTCTTGGTTCCTGGCTGTAGGGAAGAGAGTGTGGTGAAGGTTGGTGATCTCAGCCTGAAGAACCATGGAAGTCTTGGCAGGATCTCGTGCTACTGCTGTAGGCTGACAAGCCCAGGGCCTTTGAGGAGCAGTAAGCAGCCAGAGAAGCTCCAGAGAAGGGTTCGTGACCCCTGAGGCACAATCCCTCATGCAGATCCTGAACACACAGGTTTGTGCATGTAGGCTGCACCATCCCTCAGTGCACCCAGCCAGTTCTGCAGGCTGGTGCAAGGGTAAGTGGATTAATGGTCTGGCTCTTCTTCCCTCCTTTGGGGTAACTTGAGAAGTCAGGAGAGAACAAATCTGCTCTCGTGACAAGACTTGCCCATTATCCACATTGCATGAGGTAGCCACATCCCATTTCTAGAATTCCCTCAGCACAAATGCAATCCCCTGTACATTCCTGTTGGAGGCAATGGTCACAAATATGTCCAACTCTGTTACAGGTCATGATTCCCTGTTCACTGGTACCTGAGCCCCAGCTACAGCACACCATGGAGTGACAGCCTGTGTGTTATGGTATTTAGTTGCCTTAAACCACCTCTCTACTGTTCAGTGTAGACAGAGACTCATTGTTTTCCAGAGGGAATGTTTGCTTCTCTTTCTCTCCTATGGGAAGGATGCTCTAGTAAGGTGAGACAACCACCCTTTTCTTCCTTCTCCCACAGATTTCTCGTGGAACAAGAAATACTGTGGTTTGCTAATATTTTGTGACTTTCCATTTCCTTTTGTACTCAGGTGGCTGATTTAACATCTTGCATAACAAAATACAAGCTATAAAAAATAAATCTTCACAATGTCTTTCCTGTATCTAATAAACATCCAAATGATTGAGGTTTTAAATAACCTAAGAAAGCTAAATTCATTTCTTTAATATGTGCATCCAAGAGAAAGGAGCGCCTTTGGGTCCTTGGCAGACAGAACATTCATTATTTTTTTTTAAATTTTAATATGAATATGACAATCTCTTTTTTTTTTTTTCTTCCAGATTTATAAAAGTAACCTCTGCAAATGGAGTTAGGAAGTTTGTCTGGAAGTCAGCACAGGCTGCTGTGTCCTGAAACTTGCAGGTCTGGCAAACAGAAGATGACCATGCTGTAAACTATGCAAACGTACAACAAGTTAAATATTAAATTCTATTTAAAATGGAACATGAACATGGCTATGAATAATTGAACAGGAGGATGCCTTTGCAATCAGAACAGACAGGAGGTCAATGACCCTTAATGATAGGTCTTTCAGGTCTTAATATCAAACCTATTTGATGAAGTAAATCCTTGCACAAGCTATATTCTTGTCCTGGATGGGGAAATAGGTGCATCATTCATTTTGAACACATGTGTAGAGCATGTGGTTTGAATCTTCCCTGTGTGTAATTTGATGATTAACTTTCTAGGCTTTGCACATTCATATACAGAGTTTGCTAATGTTATGCCTTCCATTAGAGAGGCTATGATGGAAATATTTAATCTAGTGGGGTTGGAGTTTCGTGATCCTTGAGGTCCCTTCCAACCCAAACAATTCTGTGATTCTGTGATTCTGTGATAGTGCTCCAACAATGCCAAGTAAACTCTAATCAGGGTTGAACTATTTTTTATCTTAAATATTTCTAACACATCTTTCTTACTGTAGTATCAGAGAACTTCATCAGTTTTTCAATTCTCTTAGCCAGTCTATAAGCATATCTTTTATTGCTGCTTTTGCTGTGTTATAAATAATCTGCCCTGAAGTCAGACATATTGACACTATCTGGTCTGCAGTGCACAGAAAAGGTCTATATTTTTATGGCTCGGCACTCAAACAGCTGAAAAGCAGTTATAACATATTCCATTTTACAGTAATTCATTTCAGCCCTTGACAGATTGATTTCCATGGGGTTATTTGCTTCTTTCTGCACCCTTCTTCATAACAATGCTCACTAGAGTGATTTATTAACTCAATGCCAAATTCTTTGATACCTTAATAGTTAGATTAACTTCAGGACATGAGGCAAAGTTATTTTTTTCCCAGGTGCTTGGGGTGATGCTTTTCTATAATGAATGGATAGGGTCACGAACTAGTAGCACTTTGGTGCTTGTGTGTGCCAAAAATGTGCTTTCTCTAGGAGCATTCAAAGCAGACATAAACAAGCTGGATAATAGCTCCTATTCAAAATAATCTCATTTTTCTATGCGTACCACTGAGCACTCAAATAGGGCATCTAGTTTGCAGATCTCCCTCTAACCATTGATTTTTGGCTTCCTCACTTATTAGAACAATATGAAGCAACCGCAGAGCCAAAGTGCCCATGAAATCAGAATAAGTTAAATAGAGCTGTGTGAAAAATTGCTTTTGCAGTTCACTGCTGAACTGGAAAAAGAAACATTTTTGTACATAACCTGATTTTATTTATTTTTTACATTTCTGCTGAAATGTAAAATAACTTGTTTTGATTCAAGCAAAATTTGTAATTTGCAGTGCCTTGTTTTATTCTCTTTCGTTAAAAAATAAGTACATGAATTTTTTAACTGTCAAAAAAAGAGAATTTAAAGATTTAATTTTGGACAAAGCAAAACAAAGCATTCGCATTTTTTGAAAACAGTTTTTTTTTGTCATCAAAAAATTGTGGCAAAATCAGAAGACTCAAATTTTTTAAGTTAATGTCAGTGAGTTTCTGGGAAGCAAAGTATTCAAGCAGGAAAAAAAAATATTCAATGGATGGGTTAGATATCTATGCACTAGAAGTGGAGAAAAAGATTAGTTATGCTATCAGAACATAATATTCATGTCACTATCTCAGGCTAACAAATTTTCTCTTACAATCTCCCAGAAGTACTCATTTAATGGTGTTGACATATCACTTGAATTTCCAGATAACGGAGTGCAAACACAAGTAGCCTACCATTGCATAACACAAGGTTTTGCGTCTGTATGCTAGGCACACTGGTCACTTATTATGAAAGCTATTCAGTGGTTGCTGCAGCTCTATCATTTTGAATAACACACATTACCTTGGTGCCTCTTCTGTATGTCCTGAGTGGCATTTTGTGTCATCAACAATGCACACTGTAAGAAGATAGATAAACTGAGGAGTCCTGTTCTATCAGTATTCACCCTATATCTTCGCTCTCTTCAGCTGTCCTCTGCCAAATCGTATCTTCCCTTTAGACTTTGCAAAATTTTAGGTTTGTCAATTTTGAGCACCAATCAGACAAAGATTTATCTTCACCTTCCTTAATTATAAAATGTATTCTCTTGCTAATGGCAACCCAAAACAGCAACGTGGACAAGGAGTAGTTTTTGTATACAAAACCAGATTTTATCAAGACTTACTATCAGTAAGTATTTTCATTTTTTTCTCAGTGTCAATGAAATTTGTATGTTATAGAAGTCTGCTTATTATTATTTTCCTTTCATGTCCTGAAGAATATTATGATTCAATCTCCCTTACCTAAAAAGGAAGGCTAACTTGCAATTGAGCTATGAGACACTATCTCAGCCTTCAAAGGCTCAGTCACAGTAGTGGACACAGCACTTAAAAAAATCAGGTGTATGACAGTTAAGGGATATAGAGCTTCAGTGCAGAGAAATACTGCAAATGCAAACTTTCAGGAAGGAAATCACTGGTAAAGAAGACATGCTCTAGAAGTTTAGAAACATGCCACATACTTCAGGTAAAAACAAAATGTAATACTTTATTGTAGTTCTTTTGGAAACAAGCAGATGAGGTCATCTGGCACAACCTCCCTGCTCAACACAGGGCCAAATTACACCGTGTCAGTGCTTTCTTTTACTGAACTCTTCATCCTAAGGAGAATCATAAAACAGACATGAGATATACTGATGCAGTGCTTGTAAAGCAAACCTCCTGCTCACTGCTGTGAGATCAGTTTACTGGGTTTCAAAATGGTGACATTCAATGTCACTATATTTTCACTGAATCTAGATGGAGAAGGAACCAGTTACTTCCCTTTTTTGCCACACTTCCCTGCACACACACTTGTATGCAATCAATAATTCAAAACTCTTTTGTTCCTGGAAAAAACAAATGAGAACTAGATTCTCACCTCATACCATAGTCTGTCTGCCTTCTAGCAGGTCTAAGGCATGGTATAAATTTGCACTGTTATGTAAATGACTTGGAAGAATGGTGGTTTATAATCTGATCTTCCTTCCTCAGCTAACTTTTCTCAAAGCTTAATCTTCTGCCAGGATGGATTTTCTTCATGCCTTATAGTGTTTAATGATCACTTTAGCATTTTTTATCTTTCAAAAAAATATTATTTAGTATTTTTATAGTCATTAAAGAGAAATTAGATTATTTCTAGGAGTGGGCATTTGGTTCCAAAGCTTGGTTCCAAAGCGTGTTTCTTTCTCCTGTAAATATTTGGTTGCTATGCATTAATTCCAAATGGCAACATATGCTTTAAAATACACGTACATATTTCTTACTTATCACCCTTACATAAGATAATGCTAGAGCTAAATATTGAATTTATTTGGTATAGGAGTACTTCAAAGGCATTCTTGTCTTCAGATGACCTGAATATTTTCTTTTCAGATCTAGAAAATCAATCCTTGCCCTTGTGCTGTAAACAAGTACATCTAGTAGACTAAAGGACAGTTAATAGACTTCCCAGTAGGTATGTTTCATGGTCAGGATATTAGTATAATTCTCAGAATTTTTTCTTACTAAGGAAGCAATCTTATTTATACGAACAGACTCCTAACCTACTTATTTTTCTCAGACGTTTGGCTAATTTCATACTATACTCTTATGATCATATTTGCATTCAAACAGCCAACACAATTTTTTGGATATTCCTGACGAAATGTGGAAAGAGCATGACACGTAGTCTAAAAATAGATATTTTAGAATGATCTTCTGTTTTGATGTATCTAGCTTTTGGTATTTTGTCTTTTTTATCAGATATTCTGTTGTAGTTGGGTGGTATTTTGGATGCTCCTGCTTTGTGACTCAGGCTGTTCCTAGGCTGGTATTTAAGGACAGAGATACTCAAAACTAGTAGCCACTTCTTAGGAAAAAAAAGAAAACAAAACATAAAAACAACAATTGTGGTATCTGTCACTGGAGGCTGATACTCATCCAAAAGTAAGCTTATGTGCAAGCAGACCAACTGTCCTCATTTTGTAGATTAGAGGCAAACATATTAATTGATTCTATTGTGTTGCATCTTATTAAACTCAGTTGATTTCCATGCATAGAACAGCTACAGAATCAGATGCCTCGTGCATTTAATTAATTAAATGTGATTATTTTGATTCATAGAAAAAAATGCCCATCCATTGTTCTGGATGCTTTCACATTAAACAATAAAACATTCTAGGGCTTTTTTGTTCAGCCTTTTTAACGGAGCTGCTAGCCATTAATGGGCATCAGAGACTGACTCACTCATAAGGGAGCATTTTGTTAATATAAAGCACAATCCTGTTTAAAAGATTTGGTTTGTGGTTTTTATTTAATTATAAAAAGCTATATTATAGTTCCAGGAGGAACTAAAGAAGTAAAAAAAAAAAAGGGTGTGGATGTGGGTGTTGGTATGCTTTTAAAGCAGGTTCAAGAAACCTGGCTAACTTTGATTTTCCTTTCAGCATTTTAATTTACATTAGTTGCTTATAAAAGCATTTGATTAAATGAACCACTGCTCTATTCTTATGCTTACCGGTCAAGTTAGTCTTGTTGTGCTACAATTATGTTGTAACTCAGGCCAAACTGTCCTTTTCAATGTAGAGAGAAGAAAAAGAAGTATCCCACTGCCATAAAGGCTGAGCTGGCTTGTGGTTTATTGGTATTCTTTTTCTCTAGTGGGGTTGACCATAGACTGAGAGGTAATTTTGCTCTACCTGTTCATCTAGCTGAGGCACTTTGATCACTGATTTCACACCAAATAAAAATCTTTTTGAAAGCTTGTGAATAAAATTATTGTCAGTTTCTTCATTTTGGGCTCCTCTTATTTTCTCACTGCACAGCTATAGCCCCCAGAAGGCACAGGGCACTTGGGAGGCAAGGGAGGGGAAAGGGAGCCCAATTCCCATCAGAACTGTCTTCAGTAAGCAAAAAACTAGGTTATAATTACTGTGACAAAGTCTCATCTGCATCTTTTCTTGTAATCATGACGTAATTCAAACAACCTGACAGCAGTAGTTGGCTACACATTAGTGGCCTGAAGGTGAGTAGGAGAACTGGACAAAACTTTATAATCATCGGACAAATAGATACCATTATGGATTTGAACAGCTAGCAGAGGTTTATAATATTAGTATATGTTCTGAGAGTGTAATAATTTGTGTTCTGAGGAGAAAAAAGTCTCTGTTCTGCGTGTTTAGTTCTGAGAGGTCCTTGAATGCCATAGGGAGGAAAGAGAGCCCAGTACTTAATCATACTTGCATTAAATTGGTTTTACAGATCAGGACTGTGTGCTTTGCAACATTTTCACTCAGAGTCATTAAGTGAGTGTTTTATTATGAAGTGCCTGATGTGACACAAAGGTTTTATCTTTAGGTATGCATGCATTACATCAAAGGGCTAGAAAGGACTTTGCTTATTCATCAAGTTTTTGAAATTAGGAATGTTCATCTCTCTTAAAGGGGCATTAATGTTATATTTAAAACTGTCATTTAAAAAATTTCCTAATGATTTCATTGATGTGACAGCAGCGATTCTCAGATTTTTGTTCAAGAAACACAGCCACCATTTTAACATCCTCCTGTTCACACCTGTTATCTATTGCCTTCCTCTATCCAGAGGTTTCACCTGAATTAGACACCTAATCATCCCAAGTGCTGCCACAGTCGCACCTGAAACAACTGGAGGTTTTCTTTCACAATACAGCAGTAAGACTGATATTTAGGAGGTGTATGAGGATCTAATGTGCCAGATAAGTGTTGTTCATTCTTCAGAAACAAGACTACTGGGGCTGATTGATGATACCTTATGGGTAGCCCCTGAGGGAGATTTCAGAGGTTGAAGTGATTACCTGATCCATCCTGTTTGCACAAATGCTCAATGACAAAGTCACTTGTAACTGAAGAATGGCTTGAATCAAGCTCACCTGTAGACTTGTACTGCATGCCTTGGAGAAACAAAACTATTGGCTGGAAACTTTTTAACAACTTCTATTTCAGACATTAAGTGTGTATTAGTGCCCCTCCTGCAAAAGCAGGAATGTTCATGGAAACTCTTTCCCCTTAACAGCTTAGTAGGTTGCCATACCAATCTGCAGAGGAAAAAAAGAGGCAGGAAGACAGGATGTGATTTATGACTCTTTAAACAATAATTGGAGTTCCAGAAACTGAAGTTTAGGATTATGCCAGGTAAAATGTCTTTTCAGAGGACGGTAAAAGTTGGTTAACAATGTTTTCTTTCAAAAAATAGATGTTTCAGAAAGTGTCTGTGCAGAACTGCAGTGATGATTATTTCATGTTTATCTGGTTTGGGAAAAAGTTTCTCATGCCAGAGGAAATTTTAAGTATTCGGAGCAAAGAAACTTCTCCATGTGCAGTTGCATAGACGTACTTTCAGTCAGAAAAATGCACCAAATGAGAGACATTGAGTTCCAGCAAAAATCTGTCTAGTACTGACAACAAAATTATACATCCTCTGCCAGGCTGTTTGCAGTCAGTCAATTTTAGGAATTGAAAGAAAAGTGAACTACTTCATTTCTACCTCAATCCAAGGAGTGTTTGGCAAGTTCACTTGCACTGCAGTCCAGAAGCCACCTCATCTCAAAGTCAACTGGGCACTTATCCGAGTTATTAATGTTTCTAGATAGAGGAACAGGACACAGAGTTATTTTGTTTGTGCAGAACAGACTTTAATGTTTTCCTTTATTTTTGCTTAGTACAGACTTCCTTTAGTGTGAGGCTTCCAGTGTTTTTTCATTCTGACTGGGTTGTAAATATCACAAAAATAAAGGCTACTGCAATATCGCCGGTTTACAGGGAGGCTACTAAACGAAGAGCCATTGCAAAATACTTCTGTTGAGAAATTAACTAAGTTTTAATGCATTTTTGAAACCTTTTTTTCAAGAGAATTTCTGTCTTTTATATCGTTTACATGGGTCTCAGAAAACAGATCACCTACCTATTTATATTAGATGTTGTTATATAACATAAAAAGTTGTAGCCCAGACTCTTCACTTTTTCTCCAGTTCTTGGTGCAATCTCCAAGAGAATGGCCACACAGTAATTATAAATAATACAGATTAACCCCATGTTTTCAAAAATACTTCTGTATCCTGAAGACATTTGCTTTTTTTCCTCCGTTTAAATGCTATTCCGTACTATTTACCCATGCAAATTTTAATTTTTTATTTGTAACAACTTTTATCATTCCACAGTTCTTCACCTACGATCTGGTTATATGCCTTTAAAGTCTTTCAGCTTCATGTTTTATGCACTTGGAAAACTTAAACATTGGATTCTAGTCACAGTCAGATGGCATTTTAATAATTTCTATTTTATGATGAATCCTTGGTACAGTGAAGTGTTCTGAGATTTTTCTCCTTATTTGCTAAAGTCCCAAAGAGTATTTTTAGCAAAGTAGAAAGTGCTTGAAGTGAACTTCAGTACTCAGGTGCACAGGCTTTCATCCACACTTTTTGCCCACCACTATCATCTTTTTCATTCCTAACTACTGAGTTATTGACAGATTTAGCAAATTTTGTTTTACAATTAAAGAGGCACATGCTTTCTTACTCAAAGAGATACAGACTCAGAAATGATGATTTACCACTACTGAATCGCACTGCTATACATGAAAATATCCTGCTTTATCTTCATTATTTCCAAGATGATTTTGCACCCTGGCTCCACAATATAGCAGGGACCTTTGCAGATTTACTGGTCCCTACTTTTCCCAGACTGTTACAGCAAATTAAGGCTATGTAATGTTTTCAGGTTAGATTTTTGTTTGGTTGTGCTTATTTTAAGCAAGGAAAAATCATTAGGAATTACTGGGATGACTTCTCAGCAAAGTACTGTGGCGAAGTAGGCACAGGAGTTTCGGAGTGAAAAAATGGCATTGGTTTTGTTCTATATTAGAAGAAATACACTTCGGCAGGGACTTTTTTTCCTGTGTCCTACCAATCTTGATAGATCTTGGCTATAAAAACTGCTTATTGTAAGAAAAAAGAAAAAAGTACACAGAATATCGGTCTTGATATTTTTGGACATTCTTACCCATATGTGGAAAAAAAGCAGCAGTTAAGTGAAAGCGGTAGCGTCTGGTAGCCAGGCATACTCACCCAAATAATCTGCCTGTGTATCAGATTCAATAGACAAATGCCTTGTTCCAGAGTCAAATTTTCACTCCAAAGCTTTTATTTGTCACTGTCCAAACAGAGATATTTAAATTGAATTTTTAGTAAACACTCAGCTTCAAATTGTAGCTATACAGTGCTACTGTTTGGTGACACTGCAGTTTGGAATCACTGCAATCATTCATGCCATCTATTAGAAGGGGTAGAAATATACCCCTTTTAGGAGCTGAGTTCTTTTCTTTGCAGAGTGGAAGCATCACTTTGAAGTTAGAGTATTTGCAAAAGAGTAGCCAAAGTCAAAAGGTCATAGTGAGATAGGGTCAGACATCCTGTATCATAAATTCCAGGAAAAGGATAGGAAGTGTAAAGGCATTATTGCAATGTACAATAGCAATTTCAGGAATATACTGATGCCATCTGTACCCCTTGATTCTTTTTTCCTTTGTAGGAGAAATTGAGCTGGTACTATGGGAGAGGAGGGGATGCTCCTGTTTTCCAGGTCAAGACACTTATCTACCTGGAAGAAACAGCTTGCTGAGAGATGTACCTTTGTCAGATCATCCAAGAAAACCACTGTCTTTGTGTTTATCATGAAATGATCATTGTTTCTTTCAGGGATTTTAACAGCAGTTCTTGAATTTTTGTCTGTGAATATCATAAGCCCAAAATCTTAAAAATTCACCTACACTTCAGCTGAGTAAGCAGGAAAATAGTTGCTGTCACTGAGGCAACCCAGTGTTTGCGCCATGAGAGCTGTGAGATAACTAAGTAGGAGTGAGGCTGCCAAGACAGGTATCCTGAGGTGGTTTATGGCAACCCAAAGTCAATCTACGTTTTCCTCAGAGCGATAAAATATTCTGCAAGAGTCCACTGGGCACTCTTCATTGCTCCTAAGTGAAGAAAGTTTTACTCCTTTTTCTACACACTATATTTTTTACCCTCCCTCAGTTTAGCCTTAGTCTAGGCAGTGACTGGGGAACGACTTGAAGCAGAGCTGTCTCAGCCCTGCCATGGCAGCTGGCTGGCTGCCGATGGAGGGGCAGCAAGTTAACAGCGATGAGACAGTCCTTCATTCCTCCCTCCATGTGGCTTTCCTTGCATGTTTGTCTTTGTATATATTGGCAATCTCCTGGAGCAGTGACTCTCCTGACTGGTACGTAAAACCTTAAAGAAAGTCATTGTTTTTGCTGTAGTTATGAATCCCAATTGGGGGGTACTGGTAATTAAAGTTGCAGTTTTTGAAAGTGTAGCAAGATCTAGAAGCCTAGCAACTGACTGTTCAAATGGATTTACCAGGTTTGTGTGTTATTCAATAGCTTGTGTCTTGAAATCCATTAAATTTACATTAAACTTTATCACGTTACAAACAGTCATGGTTCACAATTACTGTTTTGCATTAAGTCACAAACTCGGATTTGGATACAATTTGTCATTTTATTTTCCTTTTCATTGAAAAACAACTTTCAGAACGCTGCTGTTGCAATAGAAATGTAACTCAAAATTGTCTTCTTCCAAAAGAGTTTCTAAGCAGCTGATTCACAATTTATTTGTAATAATTTTTTTGCATTAGTTTGTTCAGTGTACCCCATCTCATTTTCTCCTGTCCTTGGAAACTTATTGAAGCAGCAGTATAAGATTAGACACTTAAACAATGTCACCAAGAACACTTTATTTCTAGCAGTGCAGTCTGGTGTTCAAAAGCATGTGTATGAAAATGATTCATGCCATCTATTAAAGACTAATTTAAATACTGTAATATTGTTTTAGCATTCAAATGTTATAAATTATTGTACATACAGTAGTTTGTGTCTGAGTCGAACCAGTCTTTCCAACCTGCCACAAAACTCCAGACCCAAAAGGTTTTTTAAAAAATTGTAATTGTCACAGTAGACAGATCCTTTTTTATTTTACCTCTATGGGTAATAATCTTTCACATATTTTAATACAATAGTAATGAAATCTGAAAAATAAATTTGGTAGTTCATCTGCTGGTGTATTGCAGAGACTGCAGAGTAGTATATTAAAAGTGTATTTCTCTTTCACTTTTGCTCTTTTTATATTATCAGTCAAGTAAATCAAATTTAGAATTCTAAATGATTAGCATAAAATCTCACCCAGACACAATCTGCTTGATGAACAGTCTTTTAACTTTTTTGTTATGGGGACATAAATTATATCAATATTACCATGAAAAAAAAAAGCCCAGTACTTTATTCAGTGCTTTTGACAAGGCACTGTATCAGGTTATATTTCTTTGAGAAATACAATGTTTGATTTGAAAAACACAGATCTAAACTGATCAGTTTATTAATTTATTAATTGTGATGCCTGTTACTCATGTTTCCTGCTTAAATATTCACTGGTGTGAAGGATTTAACATTCCTCTGTGCACCTAGGCACACACGCATGCGTGCATAGACATACATCTGTCATGACACAGAAACATGTTAGTGATGTGTTTTCCTATGAAGGACTGTAGATCATTTAGCTAGGCTGCACAGAATATTCACTTGGCATAATTTAAAGAAAAACCCAAAGCAACAACTCTTGGGTCCAATTCTCTTTTTTTTTTTTTTAATCAGCAAATGATTTCTGTAACTAATTTGAATTAGAACAGAATAGAGTCATAGAGTAGAATAATAAAGATTGGAAAAGACCACTAAGATTGTGTGGTCCGATTATCAACTCATCAGAAATTAACAGGAGTTTTGCTTCTTGACCATTGGCATAGTGGCATATTCACACTGACAGAAGTAGGGATCCTGTTAGGTGTTGACTCCACGCAGCAAGGTTTGGGTATAAGCTTTATTCCAGCTGTGCTTACAAGGCATTGAGTATCTGCTGAGACTGGGCCTAGCAGATCTCCACTGGTTATTTGCCAGGCACATCACTGGGTGCCGTTATAGAGAGGGACTGCTGAGCTGGTATTTCTGTGGCACTTTGAATATTTCATCTATTCCTTTCATCAACTTATTAAATGAGTAGGTGTGCTTGATTCTCTGTTGTATCGAAACTTACTGTGCTTCTCTCCTTGCTTCCTTTTTTCTTCCACAAGACTATCTTGGAATTTATAAACAACCCTCAAAAGATGAATTGTACTCATGCAGACATCTTTCTTTTCTCCATAGTAAGTCATTTCTCTGTCTATGCTTGAAATTATTTAGTCTACCACTCTCTCACAATTGTAAACCTCTTACTTCTGGAAGAATTCAGCACCCTAAGTGAAATGGTGGTACTGAGTCTGTCTCTTGGCATGCCCAAGCCCCTGACCACCTTCCTCTATATTCTAGGTATTTCTTACAGTGTGGCATGCACGAAGGTAACTAATGACAGAGACAGGGCTGGCTCTTAGCCTATCTCTGACTGTCATATCATCAGTTGCCGTGATGAGGCTTTCACTTATCCCAGCCATGGAGGCTTAGAAGCAAATAGGAATGGCAGTGGGAACCAGCTGCTCAGTGTCTCTGATGAGCAGGCTCATAGGAAGATTTTTACTCAAGATCTGTGCCTCACATTATTTAACTTACCACCTGATGGTCCTGTCATGCAGTAAATTCAGAAAATTACTGTTTGCTGAGATTTTCACTGTGTCAGTTTGTGCAGATGCATAAGATAGCCTCCTGAATCTCTTGAGCATTTAAGATTACATGGAGGAATCTCAGTGTGACATTTGAGCTGCTCTCTCTTCCATAGTTTGCTGATCCAGCAGTGCTCACAGATCTCATTTCAGTCTTCGTTACTGCAGCCTGCTAAGTTTCTACCATATATCATTCTGCTCTCTGCACAGACAAGTCCTGCAGGTTGATAATAATCAGGTACACATACAGAACAATGATTGTGATAAGGATCAGTGTAACAAAAACAATTTGCCTGATGCTCACAAATGCTATTAATTGATTAGCACAGCAGTTCCACACTGCAATTTAAGTCAAAGATGGAGGTATTTATTTAAAAGACAGTGACTTAAAAATACAGCTTGGGAAAAAAAAAAAAAAAAGGAAATAGGAAACTATGATTCAAATAAAGCTGTGATTTAATTACAGACAAGGAGCATACTTGGCAATGCTACTGTATTTCTATTGTTTAAAAAACATTGCAGATTCACAAACAATGTGAGGAAAAAAAGAAAGATTTTTGAAAGTCAGACTTATTTGTAAAACGTTACATAGCCATAAAATAAAATATAATTAATTTATTCAGATATTCATTAGTTTTGATAAAACTAGAATTTTGATCCAATCTGCAGCACTGGCTGCATAGGATCAGGCAAAGCATTTAGCCATGCTCATCCAAGCAGTCAGAATGAATCATACATTTGTCTGCATTCACAGCTACTACTTCCATAATAGTTCAGTGTAGTACCGTGCCACTTACTGCACTTCTAGTTAGTGTCAGTGGGATTTAAAAAAACATTTCCCCACCTACAAAACAGGAAAAACAACATCTTCTTAACACACAAAGTGCTCTGAATTTATTTTACCATTTCCCTCCCAGAATTTCATCTTTATCTATTAGCATATGCTATTATAATTATTATTGCTTTTTTTTAAATAACATTCTGAAATGGAAATAATAATAAAAGAAATCTTGCCTCTCTTGTAATAATCTGTATTATTTTGGATTTTTATCAACACAAGATTTTGATGACGCATTTTTAATGCCTCTTGATATTGGTATCTTGTTTTATCTACTACCAATAAAAGATTTCTGACCTGCAGGCAAGTGAAGTCTTCAGATTATGTCTTCATCCTCCAGGGAATTTATAATATCTTGGAAGCCAATTGCAGGATCTAGTTGTAGAAGGGATCAATCACTTCGATACATGGAGTCTTGGAAAGAACTATCTATTTTCTTGAATGAAGGTAATTCAACCTTTCACCCTTCTGTGAGTCATTGAGCAAATAGTCCAGCAGATGGATCTGAGGTTCCTTCAGACTTACAAGCTTCTGATGATTCTCACTACACTCATTAACCTTATGCTTTTGAAAAGAAATGCAGTCTGCTGGCTGAAGAGTTTCTATATTGGCATTTCTGAAGCTGCTATAGTTGAAGAAAAAATACCATTTGCTTTTCATGGGAAAGCTGGGAAAGAAGAAGAAAAAAAAAGGTTTGTTTTTAATTTATCATTTATGCTGACATTTCCCATAAATGAAAACAGAAAAATAGTTCGTTTTCAAATATTAATCATATTTTTTAAAACTAGGTTTTCAGTATTGGAACCAAATATTTTCCAGCATTCAATTTTCAACAAAGAGAATCCAATTTCATCAAAAATTATTTGAGGAGCAGGATAAGCATTTTCATTTGCACTGAAAGAGCATTCCATGTATGAATAAAAGCTCAAACAATTACTTAAATATTACTTCAAACAATATTTAAGCTTTGGTGATTTTTGAAATTTTAGTTTTCTTTTTCATGCTTGTAAAGATTTTTTGATACAACTACACAGGTGGGCACAAGAAATTTAATGGTGAATTTGCCCTTTCTCTGCATACAAATGCCACAGAGTCTTTCACAGAGTGCTGATGCCACAGGGAAGTTGTTCTCCAATTTTCTTTCCTCAGTTCTTGAGAGGAATATAAGGCAAAGTCAAGTTGCCCGACTCAGGTGCTTGGAACCTCCATACTTATTGCAAGAGGATGTGTTACTGAATGCAGCGTTAACCTCAGGGTACAAAACACTTGTGACCAGTTGTGCCTTAGAACATATGCTCTTTCTCAAAATCAGTCACCTACCAAGTTCTGCACACAGATATGTATTATTTAAATATACATGATGGTTTCCATAGCGGAGGGAGAATGGGATGAATGATACGGTGAAAGAAGTATGTAAATGGCTCAGCAAATACGGTGAATCACATTGTACAGAAATCTGTTCACTTCCACTAGCAATAGCTGAAACACGCATACTGAATTTGGTTGAAATGCAGAAATTTTAGGTCATTGAAGTTAGACATTATGAGGTCTGCACAGAGGCTGGCATATCTCTCAGCCTCTGCCCAAGCTGGCTGAGTTGGTGCTGATAAGGGCTGAGGTTGCTCTCCATGCTCGTTGTGTCCCTCATCTATTCTGTCCAGGCTTGTTGCAAATGCCCTCTTCTGTATGGCCTAACTTCTTTAATCTCTTCTTCTGTATAAAGCACAGAAACTAAGACAAGCATCTATGGCCCCAGGAGAAGCTGTTGCCATGAACTACACCAGTTTTTAATTGTACTTCTCAAGACCATAGACGTTTACAATGTCTGGCTGTGCTAATTTCCACAATGTCTTTGTTAGTAAAGAATTATCTTTACTAGCTCTGCAAAAATTGATGAAGTCTCCAAGAGACGTAGAGTAATTCTGGATTGAAAAGCTAAAAATAAGAGTAGCGCTATTTATTCTTTTCAAGGGAACAAAACACAAAATGAGAAACATCTTAATACAGCTTACCAGAGCAGTCACTTTAGTAATGCTATTTTGTTGATGTTACTGGAAGAAGTGCAATGATGAATTAGAAAAGGTTATTAACTTCTCCTTCTATTATTTCAGAATTAATAGCTATGCTTCCACACTCTTGGCTTGAGAAAGTATTTCTGAGAGGTCTTAGTAATATTTGTGTTAACATATGAGGCAGAGGTACTTTCTATAATTTCCCCTTTTTTATGTACAGGTGCTTTTCACATTTTTCCTCCAATTAATGTCTGTGAGGGCGAGAGGGCACCCAGTGACAAAGTTCCTCACTATACAATTGTCCTCCTGGTTCTGCATCTGTAGCTGTTCCTGCCTCCAGTCAGGTCAGTCCAGTACCTTTGGAGTTAGAAGGTGATAGGAAGCAAAACTTAAAACTGAGATTGAGAGAAAAATGGATACTTTAGTGAAAAAATCAGATTATTCTTCAGGGTTAGCCTTATTGTTCTGATTTCTAAATTGGATGCAAATTGTTCAGCTTTTATTCTATTGCCTTATAGAAGCATAATTAAACATCAGCGCATTATAGCTCTGCTACACAGCTGCCTTTTATATTTATCACCTTTACCTTGCCACAAGCTATTTTACATAGTGACAGTTAAACTCAATAATAAAATATACTGAAACAGTAGCATTTTCAGTCTTTTCTCTGCTCAAAGATGCAGGTCCATAATCCCAGCCTTGCAGGCAGGCATTTGTCCCATTTCTTACATCTTTTTTTTCTAACACTAAGTTGCTTCTTATTTTCCCTTTTCATCCACAGAAATTTTGCACAATATTCAGCAATAGTTTGTGTGTTACCTGGTGATGGGAAATGAATCAAATGTGCACTGCTCTCTGCGCCTTGTGGAGTACCATTATGTGATAATAGTATAGATAGATCAGATTGGCAGAACATATGTTTGATAAGTATCTCCCAACAAGGGCCCAACTTTTATTAGTATTTAATATCAGTAGGCATCAGAACAGAGATCATCAGTTTAGTGAGAATCTACACTACGCATAGTATAATTATTACTACTCATAGCCTAAGGTAGTGGATATTATTATGGCAGTAGTCATGTAGAGTTGTAATGTCATACAAGTGGCTTGACATCTATCTTCCTTGAATTTGTTTCTGCTTTATATATTTCAAATATGTGTAATATGGAAAATAGTAGATATATAAGTGTCTATCAGGCTGATAATCACAAAATTTGATCCAAAGATGACAGTTACTGCACATTTTCAAGCAGCTGAAACTTTACATCTAAATCCTGGGTGTCTCTGCATGTTTTTGTTCAGTAACTTTATAACATATAATAGTAGTACTACCACTAACGCAAGTTGAAGAATTCAGTTTAACTGAAGACTCCTTTTACAAAATCCAGCAGGCATGGCAAAATAATCACAAAACATAAATTTGGTGCAATTGTGAATTTTCAGTACTTCTGATGAAAGAGAAATTGAGCAAAAGTTTTGGCCTTTAAATAGTATTTTTTTTCACTGAAACATCTCACTATTCCATGAGAAATTCAATAACACTTATTCTTTGGCCTCACTCACACCCTGTGTGTGGTATCCTTGAAGACATTTTGCTATTATTATCATTGTTATTACTATTCAGTGTACTTCAGTTAATATAGGTCTAACCATTCTGCCCTGGGCAAGATCTCCCTTTACAACTAGTGCTACGTTAACTCAGGACAAGGAGATATCTGCGCCAAGAGCTCAGAGATCAAAGCACAAGGTAGGCAAGCCAGGCAAGGGAATGAGCAACTGCCTGGCTCACCACCACATTTTGTGAAGAAACTGCTGTTTAAAATACAACGGAGGAATAAAGTGCCATGACAGTTGAACAAGAGGGAAATGACAACAAAATGATGAGAGAAAAGGTTATTTTTGGATGAAGGTGTAGTAAAACTCATCATCCAGGACTGTAGAAAGAGTGATAGTGAGAGTCAGAAGAAGAGACAATGGCCTGGATGCTCCTGTCAGCTTTCGAAGGGTTAGCACTAAGGCAGTAGGGCTGCTGCCTGAAAATGTTCTTATGTAAGCAGTCCTGGGCACTGGTGCTGTAACTGCAGAGAAGATGCTGAAGGCAGGTGTGGTGCTCTCCGATAAGGTGGGAAGTGCTGGATCCTGCTGCTGTGCCCCTCCCAGATGAGCACCCACCAGCAGATTGTGTCAGTGGGAAGTGGGTTTCTGTTGCTGAGGTGTCACTTGCTGAAAGGCCTCCAAAGAGGAATCTGCTGGTGCCATATGCATAGAGGAAGTGTGAAGCGAGATTCTCTGCATTTGCTGAGGGAAATAGAGCAGTTTTCTGCATCATAGCTATTCCTCATTAAACTGTTTGTAAACAAAATGTTTGTTTATTCCGTCCCAGAGTACACGTTGGAGGATAAAGCAATGCTGGTGAGTTAGCCAATGCAATTGGAAAGGGCCATGAGATGATGTTTTGCAGCACAGAGCTGATCATGGGCAATTTACCGCAAGGTGAAATAACTCTATTTATTTCTTGCCTAAGTCATCAGGGAGATCTGCTTCAGGGAGCTGGAGCATTTTCAGTGGAGAATCTGACCAGTCAGAATAATTAAAAGCAGTTCAAAGATATCCTAAGAGAGTAAAACCAGTCCTGGGAAATAATAATGCAGGGTGTTTGTGAGCTTTTTGGGCAAACCAGCAAAGGAAAATTACAAGGCAATTTAACTAGATAACTTCTCAAAGGGGCTGGAGAGGCCAGTGAGAAATCTTGTTTTGAAAAGGGTGTGGGGCTTTTATGTTAACCTAGGAGTGACTCTGAACTTGCTCGGGGGTTTTTGTAAGCTAGCAAATGGAGCATTTTAAGAACTCTTTTCCTGCCTCAGATAATTGATTTCAGAGTGATTAGGAACATCAAGAACTTGCAATAGTACTAGAAGGGGCAGTAAGTTTGCTATGAATTCCAAAAGTGTGCACCATAGGTGCTCAAAACGCGCATGGGTTTACAAATTCATAGTGGATTCACCCAAGTATGAACATTAAAGCAATAAGATAAAAAGGAACTTTAATCTCAATAAAGGATAAAAGGAATGAGTTAGTGAGAATGTCAGGTAGATTAATTAAAGGAGTCACACTGAACAATATTAGGCAGTAAATAACATTAGGGCATAACATAATTACCATTTCTAAGAGTTATTTATCACCAAGTAACCCTTTTTGGTCTAGGCCAGTCTTAATCCCCCTGGGCTCATGTACTTTTCTAGAGGAGCCACACCTTTAATTATGTAAAACTTTAGCTTTCTTAATTTTTAAACTTGATCTGTGCTCGGACAAGTTATTGTTCCATGTTGGATTATATCCTTCCAGCCCTCTGGCCCAAGCTCTTCATTTCTTTTCCTAGGTGTTTGAACTGGAGTCTGATGCAGTCCTCTCTGAGGCCTCATCCCTTCATAACTCACCGATCTTGCCAGGGTTCTTGGATGACAGTGAATGCACACTTCTCAGGAACATCCTTGTGGCAATCATTTCCAGTTTGATTTGAAAACTTTTTCTCATGCTTTCCCATCCTGCTTCCCCTCAAATCAGTAGTGCTTGGGTCTTCTGGAAAGACAGGGATGAATTTCTCTGAATACCTACTACTGTGATTCTGTGATACTTCTTAGAAATAGGCATCTATTCTGATGCAATATTGTTCTTTGGCTAACTTGTACATTTTTCTTCAGCTTCCGTTGCCTGTTTGGCTGGCATGTTTTTCCAGTTAGAATAAAAATAATTCCACAATGGAAAATGACATTGCGGTTCAAGGCCAAGTGTTTACAGACACAGATTCTTTACAACGTATAAACGGATAAAAAGGGATAAAGCATCTTGTGGTTTTCATAAATATCCAGGTACATTTCAGTTTTGCATTTCAAAAAGTTATTTTTTCTAACAAAATTCACAGTCTTTAAATATATAGAAAAATTTGTTAAAAGATTTTAAAGGTCAAAATAAAACAAGAATAATCTGATTTTACTGAGGCAGTAGTCTTGGATTTATCCCAAAAGAAGTGTTTCAAAATTACTTAGAAAATTTAATTCCTCATGATAAGACAAAAACATTTCCAACATGAGAAAGAAAAAGCTGCCTTCCCTCTTAGTGGAAAAGCCCCCTGGTCTTTATAGAGAAATATTTATAAGCTAATATGTCAGCAGACCTTCACATCTGCTCCTCAGGTTCTGGTGTTGCACTAACTTAAATTAAATAACTTAAATTAAGTAACTTAAATAATTAAATAATTAAATTAAATAACTTAAATAACTTAACTTAAATTTGTCAGTTTAAAGGTTTAGCCAAAATTTGTTGCTCAGTCTTCTCCTACAGACACTGAAGAAAGCTGAGGAACCCCAGAGATCCCATAGACATGAGAAGACTTTTTTATGGAGAAAGTAACTTATTTGCTTAAATAGGAGCCTAGACAACTTCTAGGCTAAAGTAAGGAAGGAGTTGAACTTTAGAAAGTTGCTTTGTTGTAATGTTTTGCTGCATATGTAAAAGGAGTAAAACCAGCCTTTCCTCTCCCCTTTTTGAGGAATGTGGTGAACAGAGAAGAGTCAGTGTAACCCAGATTTCTTTGGTGTTTCCCTCAGAACAAGAAATTCCTGAACTGAAGACAGTGTTTTCTCTTCTTTTCACCTTTTCCTTACATGTCATACGTGTGTAAATTGGCATACACACACTCCATCTTCACATCAAAGATGACACAACCTTCCCTTAGTGAATTTTGCTAAAACAAAGAGATCAGTATCGTAGTCCATTAATACAGGTGCCTAATTTATTAAGTTTTTTTCTGTACTCCTGAATGAGAATTGAAACTGGTTTAGGATGGTAAGCTGATAATGTATCTGAAAACTTCAGTCTTACATGCAAAACGATATGATGCTACTTAAGCAACGTTGTTGTCATCTCCCTCAGGCAAAAAAACTACATTTTTATCTTGTTTTGTTGGAGATTTTAATAATTAGATGCAGTGAAGAGGGAAGGTGAAATTTATCTAAATTCTGCTAAATCTAGGTAATCTTTAAATTCCTACCTGATGTTCTCAGTTTGTTTAAGCATGACAATTTTATCTTTTTTTTACCTAGCATGGAGTAAGAATGCCCTTTTTTACCCTAGCTTTGTCATACTACTATGTGCGATACCTATAAGTATATACTTTGGCTTTTACATCAGTTAAACTGATAGGTAAATATTGAGAAAAGCTCATCCTTGTGAGTTTAAGATACGTAAGGAATATTTTGATGTGCCCACAATGCACTTCTCACGTGACTTCATTAGAATCTACTACCAAGACATTTAGAGCATATTTAAATATTCACCTCTAGGCAAGGGCTCTCAGTGATCGCAAGTTACGGTTAGAATATTTAGTAATACAGCATAGTCTCTTTTCCATATAAAAGGACATTGGAATGGTTTTAAACAATCAAACGTGTAAAAACACTTTCAATAATTAAAACATTCTGTTTACATTTGACAAAAAATTATAAAGAAAGCCTGTGCTGAAGAAGGTACTGAACACCAGACAAAATTGTGTCTTCAGCTATCAACATCATTCAGGGTCTGAGCACCCGGCAGGATTGACTGCTGCATACAAGGGCAACATTTAAGGTCAATATGTGAGGTTGGATTGTGACTTAGGGTAACTCCTTTGATAGAAATCACCATAAGTGTAGGAAAGACTATGTTCCTCTCTTCCAGAGTTTTCTTCCATCTATAAAAAAAGCAATACGTCTAATTTTTCACAAGTAAATACTCAACAATTTTCTTCATCTAACAAGAAATCCAAGATCGGTTAAACCAAGTTGCTTGAACTAACATTATTCACTGCTCACATTTCAGAACTACCTGGGCAAGTCTTGGAGATCAGAGCATGAGACTCTTCCTCCCATCCATCCCCATCAGGAGTTCCCATCATACCACAGCACCATACACTCTGACTAGCTTCAATAGAAAGGCTTACTTCCCATATCAAGTTAACAGTGAACTGTTCCTGCAGTGAGTGAATTTAAGGACAAAATTTTGTCCTGCAGAACAACTTTCTCAAGACAGAAACACTGGAGGAAAGGCAAAACACCATTCACATTTGCAGTGTGGAATAAATAAATATTGGTGGAAAGTGAAACTGCACAGAAGATCATCCTTGCATTTACTACAAACAAGGAGCTCCCTGTGCAGTGAGTGGAAGAAATGAAGCCTGGTTTCCTAGGGTTTGCGCCTCACAGTTGGATTCTCTGGTGTCTGGTAAAGCATAAACCCCATTTGAATGTTTTCTTTTGCATTTCAGGCATTTAGGCAATCTCTCATAATGTGAGCTCAACTGCAGTCTTCTCCTAAATGGAGCTTGCTAAAGAGTGCTTTTTCTTCTGGGCATCAGTGTCTTTTTACTAAACTTGTACTATTTTATTTCTGTCAGCCTTTCCTCACAGACTGGTTCAAAAGTTACGGGTACAGTCAGATAAACAGAAAGACTGACAAGTGTGAATGCAAGTACATAGATATAGGTAGACAATGTAACCTTACCAGCGACCTGTCAGATTAACTTGGGCTACCTGCTGGTTCTGTGCCAGATCTTCACAGCCCCACAGGCAAGAAGTGAGCCGGGTGAGCTCCATGTCCCTCCCACAAAAAAATTCTGTTTTGTGGCTGAATTCTTCACATTTGACACAAGCAACATTAAGAAATACCTCAAAATACATAATGCTGCCTTTGACCTGCCCTTTCAGTGGTACCATGTTTTTCTGCTGTTTCTCTACAGAGAGGGACTCAGTCTCTCCTGTGTGAATAGAGGATTCCTGGCCCTTCTGTGCCAATAAAGCTTGAAAAATGTTAATGCCCATTACAGTCATAAAAGATGTGTATTATTGGAAGTTATTTAACTCTCTCATGATTAAGGCCATTTTTTTTTACAAGTCATTACTACCAAGAAGTTTCTTTTGTGATATTTCTAGCTACGTTTTTCTCATTTGGAAATACAATCTTTTTTAAGCTTCTGATGACCTATTCTGAAAATTTTAGACTCATTCAAATTGCAGGGCAAAAAACAGAGCTCATGAGAAAAAAAAGAGGTTTTTTACCAAAGAGAGATGAGTGTTCTGGTCTAAAAGCTCTTTGGAGACTGGATACTTGTGTCTGTTTCTGCTGGAGAGATTACAATTGCAACAACAACAACAACAACAAAAATCAGTTGTATAAAACAAATAGATGTCGCCAGTTGACAAGCACTTCAAAAACAACACCATCTGGTCGCTGCCAGATCTGGTCACCAATTTAACACAGCATCAGAAGAAGCAAGGCAATTACCTAATTTCTTCCATATCTACTGCTTTAATTCAATATCATTTCTGGCTAGTCTTAAAACAGAATGAGAATAAATATGGCAGGAATAAATTAAAGGAAATCGGAGAGAAAGGATGTTAAATGCTCCTCATTAATCTGCCAAGGAAGCAGGATTAAAATAATTACAGTTTAAAATTTTACATAAGTTTCATTAAACTTCAACCAGACTTTTCAATAAAGGATTACTGCTCAATGGCAATTGTTAAAGATGCCATCTAAGAGGGCGGATGCATTATCTGTACTTCATAGTCATGTAAAAATGTAATAACTTTTGGACTCAATGAACTAATATAATTTTGAGCTGGAATATTGATTGGACATCACACACAGCAGCCGTAGGTGGTTTATGCTGGCCGGACATAAATATTTCAAGGACATAGTTATCAGCTGTGTTATAGGAAGGAGAGCAGGTTTCCCAAGGCTTCTGCTCAGGTTGATAGAAAGAGAAATGGAGTATGTACTGTGTGCACGCTCAATATGGGAGTACTGATGAAGAGGAAAAAGAGGTAGTGTGGTTTAACATCTGATTGCCTTTCTTCCAGAATGAGTAGGGGGCAAAGGGTTCAGAAGGTGACCTTCTGCTCACGTCTGGTGTTTGCAGATGGCACAGTGGGCAGTGTGTGTATCATGTATTATCCTTTTACTTAGTCTTTTTTTCTGATGAGACAAGAAAGCCTAAAAAGAAAATTTCCTTACCCTGAGTACAAAGTAGCACAGAAACGAGATTAGCATTTGTACTCCTCGCATGCTGTATTCTCTTATATGAACACTCAGCTGCGGTGAAGGAAAAAGACTGAGGTCTACAGCTCTGCACTGGATTGCACATCCAGAAGCTTCGTCCCTTTCTGTGGCATACAGCCGATAAAGGTTGTTTCTGGACCTAGTAGAGTGCCCCAGATTCTCCTCCAGTTCCGGGCTAAAAGGTGATAGAGAGTTCTTATTGTTCTGCCAGATCTACCATGAAAAACAAATAGACTGTAAATAGATTTTCTACTTAGTTTTATTTTTGTATGCAGCTGAATTTAGGAAAACTCTAGGAGTGAAACATAGAGAAGGAGAGGGAGAGCAATGCTGAAGAGATTACCCTTCTTCTAATTCTGTCAAAATTCTCTGAGATGAAACTTGTTTAAAATTTCTGACTTAGGGGGGAAAAATGCTGCCAGTCTTAGTCATCATTCTCTTTGTAAATTAGCATGAAATTAGGATAAGAAATTAGTCACAAAATTATTTTTTACATTTATTCAGCGGTCAACATGGTTTTATACTCAGGGAGAAGAAACATGAGTCAATATTTACAGACATTTATTAAAACTTCTTTACTATTTCTTATGCCATTTGTTTTTCATTTGAAGTTTGTTTGACTCTGCTTTATTCTTGATGACATCTATCTCCTAGAAAAATGTCTAGTTTTTATAAAATTTGGCATTTAGAAGTTATTTGAAATTCAGAGTTTCTGAAAGCAAGAATTAAAATCTTTTAAAAGTTTGAAACTAATAATTTCAGTTTTGAAATAGAAGTGAAGATTTAGCAATAAATCAATTTAGTTTTATCATAATATTCTTCAGTTTCTTTTACAAAGACAGTTCTTCTCCTGCTTTCAAAGTGAATGAAAAGATATATACACGCTTGCTGTCCTACTGTCTTCATTGTTATATTATATTGGAGGTTCTCTTGTTTCTTACTCTATTTTCATGATCTTTCATTATTTTTGTGATGCTGTGATGCTGCATTCCATCTTTACAATAAAATATACTACAAAAGTTATTCTGAATAAAAGTTAGGTGGAAAATCCCTGTTACATAATCTAACTTACTCTTACTGACCATAAGAATGTTTTCATTCCCTTTCAGCTGTATTTACAATTTTTTTTGTAAGAACCACCACAAAACAAACTTACCAAATTTTACTTTTTTTTCCTTAAAAACTTCAAAAAAAGCTATTGTCCTTCATACCTACGTATCAATTTATAGTCTTTCTTTGTTGTTTAGCACAAAATTAAATTTCGTGCACTAGTCAGAATACACCTGTTTTCATTTGATCAAAGTGAAGTGACCTTATTTTTCTTACTGATTTTAAAATACAGGGCAAGAATAGACATGTAGATTTATCCGTCATTGAAATGGTTCTAACAGGAAATATTCTATGTTTTAAACTTTCTATAACATTGCAAACCTGATATTGAAACCCAACCAAATTTGGCATGCTTCTGGTTTTGGTTAAATACCCTCCATACCATGGAGTCCTCTGGGTTTATGGCTATGTATTTAAGGTTGCATAATAAAATGTATTTTTGTTTGAAAGAAAATGAAATGGAACGTCATGAAAGTGAGAGTTGATTTTGAAAAATGATTATACCAAAAGGCAGCAGAAAATGAGACCTTTATATGCTCATGCCTAAGTTCAATCACAGTAGGAAAATCCTGTATGACAGTCAGTTAGTTAGGGTTTCTTTTTGTGAGTGCAGAAAGTAAAATATTTGACAACATGGAGTAACGAGGTGACAAAGGGAAGATCTCCTTCCACAGAGGTTGTTGAGGCACAGTTTAGCCTGCCGTGGTGTGCTGAAATCAAGTGCAAGTCCTATTCCTTCTAAGCCCACACAGCTGAGCCTAATTTTACCCTATTACAAAGACTCCTTCATCTGTGTATTATATGGTGGCACCTCCCACAGTAAAAGTTATAAAATTCTCACAGAACCTCAAACTAATTGTTGTTTCATGATAGACATATGGTACAACAATTCGTATTTGGTTGATTGGACAGCTTATATTTAATTGAGTTCTTATCACTTGATATTGTTAAGTGCAGCTTTCCCTGAGGAAACAAACAAACAAACAAACAAAAAACCTCACAAATTTTAATGGTAGTGTGTCTTGCATTAAATTATGCTTTCAACAATATTTTTGAAAAACAAAATCTCATTTGAAGGTATCACAAATTGGAAGTAGGAATCATGCAGAAATAAAACAATTTAGTGAATTCCTTACATAGATACCATTTTTACTGAGAAGGTGCATGTATTCATAGCATCAAAGACTGTTTGTTTCTATGTATTGTTTTCCTCAGACCTTCAGGAACTCTCACAGAATCAGTCCTGAAGACATGTTACTTGTCATGAGTCAGACCAGTTATAACAGATACTTACTGGCTTGATTCATGCAAGTGGAAATAGGTGGGGGAAAGCTCACATGAGTAGCTGAGAGAGCAGATTTCATTGGGATGGATAGGATGGTGCAATGAGTATAGTGCCAAGTGTGATGGTGTAGGACAGAAGGTGAACTTGAGACCAGTTGCAAAAGGATGCAACTGTTGCAAATGCATTTGTTGAAATGCTCAAAAGCTGCAAGTTCTCTGTTTATCTTGTGCACTGGGACTTTCAGTCGTATCTGACAGCAAGGATCAGACATCACTCATCTGGGACCAATCCTATTTTGGGGTGGTTGAGATAAAGCATGGATTTGAATAGTTTCTAATTTGATGACTCCAGTGTGAAATGAAAACACAAAGTCAAAGTGTGTCATAGGTTATTGCCCATGAGCAGGAAGCCATCAAGTTTTGTATTCAAATCACAAATAATAGGATTATTACTGAATTGGTTTATTGATAACGAGACACTTTTCTATGCTCTTGAAGTATGGGAACATTCAGTCTTGGAGTCTGGATTTGTGGACATCTTTGATTTGATTCACACTTGCTACTTGTGTACTTGCTGCCAACATTGTTTAGATAATGCAGCACATCTGACAAGCTCTGTAGGAAAAGCATGTCAAACAATGATGCTCTTTATTGTGGCCTGGCTGGAATGTTAAACTAGGCTTTAAACTCTAGTGGAGTCAAGAAAAGATTAAAACATTTTTTAACAAAGGCTTCAAATGGAGAAATTAAGCAACTTAATTCTTGGATCACAGCCAGGGTAACATTTACAGTGTATTGAAGAGATTCATTCATTTTGCAGATAAAGAGATTTTTGGTGGTTTTTGTTTTGTTTTGTTTTGGGTTTTTTTGTTTTTTTTTGTTTTGTTTTTTAAAATGCAAAATCTCTATCTGCACAAGCATGGCAAGATTACAATATATATATTATTTTTTTAAAAATATTTTTATTGCTCATAGGAATATAACAAGAAATCTAGAACCCTTTCTATTGCACGGTTTTGCTCTGTGTCTTTTGAAGTCCTATTTTTGAAGACCAGTGACATCACTGATTGGTTTGTTTGACCTCTGTTGTTTCCCTGACCAAAGAACGTTAGACAGTATTTTGCATTGTTCTTCGGGTAAAGTGTCTTTTTCGAGACATCTGATACAAATTTAACATCTTCAGTCTAGATCTCACAAAGACATACAAGCATTTTGAGAAAGACAAAATGCACAGGACTTTTTTATTAAGTTTCTTTTAAAAACGATTGAAGAAAAAGAAATAAGTTTCATGCAAGACTTCAGCAGTTACTACACTCAGGAATTCTGAGTACTTAGACCTTACTCCAGAGGAAAGCAGGTTTCAAACCTCTATTTCCTGCTTCTTCAGGGTGTTGTAGTCAGCAAACAATAAGCTCATTGATGAAGGAAACTTCACTCTGATGAAGATGATCCTTCCATCTTCCAAAGGAAGAGAGGACAAGACAGCACACAACTCTGTCCTAAAAGAAGTGAGGCCTGAGGAGGAATGATCCTCTGAAAGGATTTTTTGGGATACAAAAAACAAAAACAAATGAAGAAGAAATCTATCGAAAATGTTGTGCCTGAATAGAAGCTTCATAGATTGCAAGTTTGACTTTGTGACTGAATGACTGAATTATATTTCAGTCATAACTTAGATGCAAATAAATAAATAAATAAATAAATAAATAATCAGAATGAATGCAACGTGAGAATGAATCTATCACATGTAAACAAACTAAGTAGGATAAAGATGTAGGTACTTTAACACAATAGAATGTAAGCTACTTTTATTTGACTAGGCTGACAAAATTTCAAAGAAAAAAAAAAAAAAGCAATGTGCATTGTCTTTTGGGATAAGAAAAAGGTGGTCTTTCTGGATTTCCTGGAACCCAGACAAACCATTAACTCTGATCACAGCATCATGACACTTAGTAAGCTGAAGGCTCAAACTTCCAGAGTCAGGCTAGTGGAGAAGTAATCTTTCCTCCTGCAACACTGTAACTCCAGCCCCCATACCAGTTTGAAGACCGTAGAACACAGCTAATCTGAGTCGGACTGTCCTAACACGTCTGTGTTATAGTCAAGATTGTGCAATTTCTGATTTCCATCTGTTTGAGCTGAGGACTTTATTTTTATTTTTATTTTTTTAATAGGTGCAGCTATTTCATGCATCGGAATAGCTCAAGTCACCAAGATCACCTTCCCACCAATGGCTCTTGTCATGCTCTTATTTGTCCAGAAGATTTTTATAAGAGATTTGGTGTTTCTAGGAGATCCCTTCCACCTTTTGTACCTGAATTTCTTTTCCATATGGGCAGGATGGGGAGGGTGATACATTCCCAAATCTTATCATAATTTAAGGTTGGAGAGCAGCCTGTGTATGAGTCTGAAATAATTTGCATCCATCCAATGTAATCTTCTCCAGCACCTTCTTTCAGCCTTTCCTAGCATTCTTTGCCAGGAGGAAAGGATGACTGGATCGGGTCAGTCATTGTGGATCACAGTTTCTTCAAGCCATCTGTTTCACTCATCTTCTCTTCACATAGATCTGTTTCAGACAGTTTTGGAGGAGAGAGAGGAAAGTGGAAGCATGTCTTTGCCCAGGCAGGAGAGTGTGTTAAGTTAGAGATATGTATGCCTAGGGTGGAGGAGTTTACTCCACCTGTGTACATACCAGGATGAGCTGTGTGCACATATAGGTCTTGGGTGGGGATGACAGTTTTGTATTTATGTCCTCTCAGATAAATTGGGCATGCTGTTCTTGAAGTCAAATGTAGAGCATGGAAATAAAAACAAGTTAGTTTTCAAGTAGCTTAAGCCTGCTGCTAGCAAATGTAGTGACAAATATCAAGTGTTATTTCATGGTCTTCTGAGGTGCTGTGCCAATGAGAAGAGATAGAGAACTGTCTATTGAAGCAAAAGGATATAAAATGCATGGGTCAAACTAATGAATGGAAGAAAAAAAAAAAAAAAAAGAAAGCCTTATGTGAAAAATGAGCTGACTTTAGCAAGTTTGACAGAGTCAATGATAGGTAGGAAGATTAGTGTACCTTTATTAGCAAAGTGTTTGGTCTGACCTACCTGACTTTAGGAAAGGGCATCAATTATTTTCTTTAATCGAATGAGTGGGACTTCGAATGAGTTTACCCACATGAGATTTTCCTGTAAATGATTAAACAATGGGAACTGATTAGAATTTTGTTAGCAGTATCAAGGTGATCTAATTTTTATACCAGCTTTCAAATGAGTCAGCTTTCAGCTGTCATGCATGAAATCCATGCAAACTTGGTGACATTTGGCAAATATTTTAAATGTGTCTCCTGCAAATACAAGTACATAACTTCCAACAGAGCATGCTGTGGGATTAAACAGAACACAAAACCTAAGCCATATGCTGCCTCAGGACAATCTCAAACACTTAATCACCTCTTTGCAACAAGCAGCTGCCAAAATGCTAAAGTAAGCGCTGTGTTACGATGTATTTGCCTGACATTCACTCAGGTAAATCACTAGCTTTAACTTGGTCATCCTGTGTGCCTCCTCCTGTTCTTAGGTAGCTCCAGGGATTGCTGGTAGAATATGTAGTATTTCACCAGTGAGGTCTTCGGCTTGTATCCACAGTAACCTGAAATGTGTATAATCTTCTACATCTCTTTTTAGGTTCTCAGTGCATATACAGTTAAGAGAAGACAGAAGGAGGAGCTGTTTGTGGTACATAACAAAATGTTAAATTGCTACTACAATTCACTGTGCTTTTTAGGGCCTTGGCCTTAGCTGAAGCTTCCATTGGCCAAGAAAAAAAAAAAGAAGTCAACACTGACACTAATTGGAACTCCTGTGTCTTCAAGTGGCTTTGCCATTTGTCTTTCTACCTACTACTTTGAAATGGATCACTGTTCTGCCAAAAAGGTATCTCCTCCCGAGTGACAGTGAAATACAACACAAGATTACCAGAGAAATTTCTGTTGACTTCTATCACCCTGAAAGTAATGCCTCCTGTTTATTTCCATGGAAAATACGACAGATGCAAAGAGCACAAGAATGCAATTTTTCAACATAGTCACTACCATTAACCATGCATTTTCACCAGCGATGAACAAGAGCCTGCATGCAGGGCTTGTAAATATCTGCACCAGTGGAGATGACGTACTGTCAATGTTGATATCGCTGAAATGCATCCCCTACTGCCTCACTGTGCTCACATCCACTGTTTGGTGTCCAGAAATGTCCAGCAAGCATCAACGAATGTCAGTGGATACAGGGTCATTTGTTGTTTTTTGTTTTGTTTTGTTTTGTTTTGTTTTTCTGTGTGAAGGAATTCAATTCCACATCTTTGCTTCATACACACTTCCATGTCAGACACCGTTTTGTCAGACAGCCCCTCTGGTGCCATCTGTCACATTTTAATATTAGCAGTCAGCAGTCTTTCTAAATCTCTTCCTTTATTATGAGTTGAAAAATATATCAGGTGAAAAAATGATTTGGATTGTTAAAATCATTTTCAGAAATCATAAGAAATTGACTGTAATGGTGGAAAGGGGTGCTCAGATACCACAACAAACAACTACAAGCAGTTAAAGCAGGATACAAGAAGAAGCAAAAGAACTTTTCTACAAATCATAGGCTTTAAAATCTATTTGAACAGCTAAGTGTCAAGAAAAAAAAAATAGTGTTGTGTATAACATTTGCCTACATGGCCTTCAAGGTACTTGTTGACTCAGATGGGTCTGTAAGAAATTACCACTTCTCTTACAAGAGAGCATGCTGCGGGCTTACAAAAAGTATAATACCTAAGCCTTGCAATGCCTAAAGACTATCTCAGCCACCTAACTGCATTCTGTAGTAAGAGTCTCCCTATATCCTGAAGGATATTTCATTCTTTATAAGAAGAGATTTGAGTATAGTGAATGAATATAGACTCCAAGAGAAAATTTTTTTTCTTTAGATGTTTAATTTCTGATTTAAAGAAAAAAAAAAAAAATCAATGTAAACCTCTCAATAGCTGACTAGAAAAAAAATTCTATGCTGCTAATAGTGTATCTGGGACTTTAGAATACATTGTACCTGGGGACATGGTTGTCTGAAAAATTTGTTTACATGTATGTTTGGCTCTATATGGCAAGGGTCTCACCTATCATCTGAAAAATCATGTTTCTGATTTTAGAACTGAACTTAGAGCTCTGAGCATAGGTGAAGTAATATAAGCCCAGAATATTACCCACACAGAGCCAAAGCCCTCAGATTTTCTCGCATAAATCTTTCTTGTATTTCTGATGGTATCAGTGCCCTGCAGAACTGAATGTCTATTTTCTGATTTAAAGAGAAAAAGGCTGTCCTAAACTGATGGAATATGATGCATATATGATAGCATCCATTTAATTTGTTCTTGTCTGTAAGCTTAACTTCGGTTCAGGATTAACTTGCTAGTGCTAGAAAACATCTGATAACTTGAACAGGGAAAGGATAGGCAGTATTTTTGTTGTTCTTTCAATTCCTCTTAAAAATAAACTAATATTTCTTCTTTTTAATTGACAAACTCTTTGTACATTTGATGATGTTTTCTGCCTTGATGTATCAAATGCTTCCCCAGGCAATAATCAGAGACACTTGCATATTCCAATTGGCTGCTAGTGGAAGGGACATCTGGAAGCAAAAATGTGGACTGAGGCATTACAGTGAGCAGTGAAACCCCTGATTCTTGTCCCTAAAAATAAGATAGAAATATTGTTTGAAGGAATATAATATTCAGATGGCCCTCAGCGAATACGAATTTGAACCCATCTGAATAGCTGCATCAAGAATGAGTACAGGTTCTGTTGTCAAAAAAATCATTCATTTAAAAAATACATATTGCAAATGCACAGATTTCGTGGCAAAATCCTCATATGCTTTTGTTCAGCCTGGGTCTGATCCTATGAGGAATGAAGTCATCACAAATTTCGCTTTAAGTTTAGTTGAAACCAAGGGCCCTAAAAATGTTTCAAATACTGTGCTTTATAGTAATTTTATTTTTTTTTTTTTTTTTTGAGCCTTTCATTTTCATTCTCAAGCCATCTTTGAAGCCTTCATGTTGCTATGGCTTTAACTTTAAGGAATTTTAACCCTTTCATTTTAACCCTTCTCATTTTATTAACAAAATGAAAACCAGGACAATTAGATACCTCCTGATTTTCATTTGTTTTAATATTAAGGGAACATTTGAAGTGGCACAAGACTTGGGGAAAGTGCTTCAAGCCGTGGTTGCAGCAGCACTGGAGTTCTGGATACAGACATCAAAGATAACTTGAAGAGAAGAAAAAAATATTGAGACTAATAATTCTTACCATTTGGGAATACTTTGGTATGACTCTGATGAATCCACCAAGAAGAAGACTAAGAGAACAAAAATAACTACTGTTAAAAACAAAAATACTTTAAAGTTACAAATGAATGAAGATCTTTTCCTATTTTTTCTCCTTTATAGACAATACCATAAATAAAACCTTCTTGCCTGAGTGGAAGATTGAGTAAGCAGATATTTGGGGGCTGGATAATCTCTTCCATCAGTTCCTGTATGGACATTAGAAAGTTACTTAATATTTTTCATTTGTTCTTAGATTTCTTTCACCTTAGATGTCTGCACACAAGCAACTATAGGTGTTGTGTGCTAACCCCCATGGCTAATAGGGTAAGTAACCCTACTTGTATTTGAGACATTTCTTAACATTCCATGTCTTAAATGCTTTTATCAAAAAGAGATTGCTGCTTGTTGGTCTGGTAATGGCACAATAAAATGAAACATGGCTATGAATATATACACTGTACCTGAAAATTCTTCTTTCGTTTGTTTTGTTTCCCCTTGTTTACCACCATTGCCCCATATAAATTAAAAAGGGAAAAAAAAGTAAGATATATGATACTATTGTTTTTTTTTATTGTTTTTGTATTTTCTCACTCTTTTTTATTGCTGTGCCTCTCCTAAAATTGATTTGGAAACTCCTTGGGATTAAGATCACAGATACAATTATAGCTGAGTTAAGTGATTTTTACATTTGTATTTGTAAGTGCTCTGTAACCACTATAGCAAAGCTTAGAGAATAAGAAAATACCTTTTTTCAGTGTTTCCTAACAGTGCTGGATATTTAAAGAAAGAAGTTTTGAGGAGATGATGAGTATGACAGATGGAAACAATATTCAATGATAACTAAATATATCATTTTTCTCAAAAGGTCTTAGGGCTGAACTCAAACAAATGTATCCAGAAGACAAACAGACAAGACAAAGAGTGGACTGATCAAACATCGTCAGAAGTAGTGAGCAAGAATTCAACATTCAAGTATTTTATTAAAACTTGTCTTTCAGAGATTAAAAACCATAACAATGTAAAGCTTTGAGAAGTTATTTTTGTTATTATTCCTGTACCTGCTTGAGTGAACCCTTTCAGATTGGCAATGGATTATTTTGTTGTATTACATTTGCAAGAAAAGAATGTCACTTTACCTGCTTTGAAGTGATTTAATGTAATTTTAAGAGTAAATGAATTGAATTACTCTGCTTATTAACTGATTCAGAGACCTTCCAGTAAGTCACAAAAAAAAAGACATTGGGCAGCTGCTCCAAAAGTAATGCCTCCTGTTTTATTATTTTTGCCTACAGCAACAGAGACAAACGTTGATGATACAGCAGTAGAGGTTGAACCATGCCACTGACATTCCATTGCATTTTGTTACCATGCAACAGATGGCAACAGAGGGGCAGTCTCAGAAATAGGCATCTGAATTAGAAGTGCATATGAAGAAAAGGTGTAGAGTTGAATTTTTCCATGCAGATAAAGAGCATCCATTGACATGTTTAAGAAGATCAGCAGTGGAGGCAATAGGTTGTCTTTCATGTCAAGGTGGCAGTGTGTTCTGGATGGCTATGAAGATTTTTATGAACACAATTTGCAGACTCTTGTTCTTTGCTGGTAAAAATTTGTAGCTAATGATGGTGACTATCCTGAAAAATAGTGCTTTTTAGCTGAAATTTTTCTCCGTCAAATAATGCTGATGTGCTTTTGCATCTATTGTATTTTCCATGGAAATAAATAGGAGGCATTATTTCCAGGTGGAGGCCAGTCATGAATGGTTTCTCCTAGGGGTCTATCTTTGGACCAATGCCCTTCAATGTCTATATTGATGACATAGATGATATAGATGAATTGAGTGTACCATCAGCAAGTTTGCTGATGACACTAAACTGAGTTGTGCAATTGACACAACAGAAAGGAGAGATGCCATCCAGAGGGACCTGAACCTGGTTGGATAACAGGCACATTAGAATCTCATGAGGTCCAACAAGCTCAAGTGCAAGGTGTTGCAGATGGGTCAAGATCATCCCAGATACGTGTACAAACTGGGAAAAGAACTCATTGATAGCTGCTCTGTGGCGAAGAGCTTGGGGGTCCTGATGGACAAAAAAGCAGGAGATGAGTCAACAATGTGCTCTTGTAGCCCAGGAGACCAACAGTATCCTGCATCAAAAGAGGGATGGCAGCCGGGAGAGGGAGGGGATTGTTCCCCTTCTTCTCTGCTCCTGTAAGGCTTCATATGGAGTACCGCATCCAGGCCTGGTGCTCCTGTACAGGATGGCTGTAGAGCTGATGGGGCAGGTCCACAGAAGGGCCATGAAAATAACTGCAGGGTTGGAGCACCTCACCTATGACTCAAGGTTGAGGGAGCTGGACTTGTTTAGCTTGGAGAAAAGAAGGCTCCAAAAAGACCTCACTGTGGCCTTTCAGCACTTGAAGAGAGCTTATAAGCAGGAGTGAGACTGGATTTCTACACTGCCTGATAGTGACAGGACAAGGGGGAATGGCTTTAGTGTAAAGGGGTGGTTTTAAGCTAGATGTTAAGAAAAAAATATTTACTCAGAGGGTGCTGTAACAGATTGCCCAGAGAAGTTGTGGATGGCATTCAAGGCCAAGTTGGATGGGATTTTGGGCAGCCTGATCTAATGGTTGGCAACTCCCCTCATGGCAAGGGGGTTGAAACTAGATGATGTTGAAGATTCCCATTTAAGATCCCCTCCAACCAAAACCATTATATGATTCTGTGATTTAAATTGCAAATGTAGACCTCAAAAAACTGATAAATAACAATACATTTAATTGATTTTGTGTTAAATATGTGTTGCTGATTTTCATTCCAATCAGAACAATCTTTTTGTGGCCAAGCATTTAAGCCCAGACATTCATTCCTTCTCTTGGTGGCTTCCTGAAATTACTGCTGTTGAGCTGCACAGCAGAGATAACACAGAATCCCTACATCCCAGCCTTTCATCTGCATGTGTTCTGCAACGAAGTCAATGGACAAGCTATTCCACTTTGAGCTTGTATCCAGTTATGTCATCAAAAGCTTTGATATCCGCAAGGACCAGTAATGTCAGAGTGCAGCTGAGCTGAGCTTGGTTCCAGAAGGGACTCTGATTACTCCTGCAAAGAACCTGTACTCCATCTACTACAGCAAGATGACGAAGAGATAGACTCACCAGCACTTTTCTCCTCTTCCCTGATTCTTTTGCAAGAACTCTCCTAGGAAGCTCCTGCAGTAGCTCACGAAGCAATGACCAGGGAAGACATATATGAGTAACAAGAAATGATAGGAACTGACTAAGAACTAGCAGTCCATCGCAGCTGTTAAATTGGCAGCTGGAATAGGCCAAACATTAAGGGCATTTGCTCAGAAGAAGGCAACTCTACTATTTGGTCATGACACTATGCAGGTTTGGGGTAGGTTTTAGGGCAGCTGAAATCATTCTTAAGCTCCTCTACTTTTAATAGCAGATGCTGGTGGTGATGTGAACATACCAAATATTTCATCATCTTTTTCAGGTATTCTCAAAGGCAACCTGTTAAATGATGGGTTCTTCTACCAAGGCAGTAGCTTTATTAAATCAGTTAGCTACTTCTAAATATTTTTGCTGTGAGTGAAATTGCTGTCTTTAGCCTCAGATCCCACCTTATTCCATGTTTCTGATCTTTATAGGCCTTAAAATACTCAGGAAGAATGCACAAGTGCTCAGGAAGGAGGTCCAAGTTTTAGGCAGATTAGATGATGAGGCCTGAAGAGAAAATCACTACTAGATCAGGGCAAGCCCAGATCTCAACAAGTCAGATACTGTAAATGAAATTGTCAGTAGCTTCAGGTACATCTGAAAAGGAGATATTACGAGGCAGGTTTGAAAATGAGAGTTATATCTTACATGTCACAGACCACAAGGATTTCAGATACCTCGTCTTGTCTAAACGAAATTTTTTCCCTACCTAAAACAGTGACATTGACACAACTCAGAAAGAAAAGACTTTTAAGATTTGGTAATTCCTGGGCATCATATAGGTTTCTTAGAAAGGCTCTGTAAATGATGCTTCAAAAAATGTGTCTGAAAAACTAATTTCTACAACACTAATAGTGAGAGACATTTTACAATAGTAATGGTAGCAGATAAGAAGTACAACACTTTCTCATATTCTGTCTGTCTTCCTAAATTATTGCCGGCTCTTCTTTGCTCATCAGCATCTCTGGAGTTTGGTATTATAGCAGCTTATCAACATTCATCACTCTTGGAACAAGAAAGGAGAACTCTATTGTATAAGAGATTTTGAAAAGTAATTATTGGTATTTTATTGAAGATAAGTATTTATTTTAGAAAACACTGTCAGTATCTGTAGACTTCACAAAGTGTAGCACTGATGTTCTCTGACAAAAACCTAACTTGGTTGATTCCTTCTCTTTTGCAATTGCACTAGGTCTGGTTAGAATTAATTTCCTTCACAGTAGGCTATATAGTCCTTTCTTTTACATTTGTGACCAAAACAGTGCTGGTAATATATCAGTCCTTACTTCTGAATAGTTCTTTACACAGAGCCGAGGTTTTCTGTTTCTCGCTCTGTCTCCCTCAGTGAGAAGTCCGGAGTCGGGCAATTGACCAGAGAGATATTCCACATCATATAACATCATGCCCAGCAATAAAATGGGTAATTTTCTCAAAGTAGCTATAGCTCACTGACTGAGTATCAATCTGCTTGTGGGAGGTGGTGAGTGGCTTTGCATCACTTTTTTTTTTATTTCCTTTTTTCTTCATTTATTAAACTGTCTTTATTCACATATTTTTCTCACTTTTGCCATTCTGACTCTCTCTACCATTCTGCTGAGAGGAACAAGCCACTGCCTGGAGATTTAGCTGCCATTGCGATGACACTGCATTCTAACAGTGATATGAATAATGCTTTGGTCATTTTTATCTTTTCATGCAAGGTAAAAATGGGCCTTTCTGACTTATGGAAGTTCATGTTGTAATGCTTCCAGTCTGTATGGGATGTCTTTATTTTGTCCTATGGCAGTTGAGCCCTACATGGAACTCTCTTGGACAGTGAGGTGGGTTGAGAACTGGCTGACTGGCAGAGCACAGAGGGTCGTTGTTGGTGGTGCAGAGTCCGGTTGGAGGCCTGTAACCAGCGGTGTTCCTCAGGGGTCAGTGCTGGGTCCAGTCTTGTTCGACATCTTCATCAATGACCTTGATGAGGGGATAATGGCTACCCTCAGCAAGTTTGCTGATGATACAAAGTTGAGAGGATTGGCTGACACGGATGAGGTTTAACAAAAGCAAGTGTAGAGTCTTGCATCTGGGGAGGAATAATTCCATGCACCAGTACAAGTTGGGGGATGACCTGCTGGAGGGGAGCTCTGCGGAAAGGGACCTGGGTGTCCTGGTGGATGACAGGTTGGCCATGAGCCAGCAGTGTGCCCTTGTGGCCAAAAAGGCCAATGGCATCCTGGGATGCATTAAAAAGAGCGTGGCCAGCAGGTCGAGGGAGGTGATCCTCCCCCTCTACTCTGCCCTGGTAAGACCTCATCTGGAGTACTGCGTCCAGTTCTGGGCTCCCCAGTACAAAAAAGACAGGTATCTCTTGGAAAGAGTCCAGCGGAGGGCCACGAAGATGGTGAAGGGCCTGGAGCATCTCTCCTATGAAGAAAGGCTGAGTGAGCTGGGTCTGTTCAGCCTTGAGAAAAGAAGACTGAGAGGGGACCTGATCCAGGTCTATAAATATCTGAGGTGTGGGGGGCAGAATGGCGAGGCCAGACTGGTTTTCAGTGGTGAGTGGAGACAGGACAAGGGGAAACGGCTGGAAATTGCAGCATAGGAAGTTCCACACAAACGTGCGCAAGAACTTCTTTACAGTGAGGTGACGGAGCACTGGAACAGGCTGCCCAGGGAGGTGGTGGAGTCTCCTTCTCTGGAGATGTTCAAGACCTGCCTGGATGCCTACCTGTGCGACCTGCTGTAGGGAACCTACTTTGGCAGGGGGGTTGGATCTCTGGAGGTCCCTTCCAACCCCTACAATTCTGTGATTCTGTGGTTCTGTGATTCCACAAAGGATTCCTCCTTTATATTACTTTTCACATCAGTTACAAAGATGGTGGGGTCCTCTTGCAGAGATTGATTCATTCTTCTCTTCCTGCTAAAGGAATACTTGCCAATTACTGTATCATACAGTTACTTGTACAAAATAACTACGTTTTCCCTCTTTCTATGTGTCCTTTGAGGGAGTTTTGTCCTGGAGATACCGCATTACCAATGAACACAGTTTTTGCTTCTGAAGTTCTCTTTGGAGAAGGAACTGAGCAGCCATGAAGGACAACAAGAAGGATGTAAAAGCTATAGACACAATGGCTAACAGCATTTAAAGCCCAAACTAACTCATTCAATTGTATGTAGAACACGTAGAAATAAAAATTTATACAGATGCAGTAACTACCACAGGTAACTTATAAGAGTAATAAGAGTTCTTTCCTAAAAGTAAATAAAGATGAAACTATGAATTTTATTTCATGCTGCGAAGTGAGCCAGTTTGTTTAATTATTTTCCTAACTGGATACATTTCTATGATCTTTCTTTTGCAAATTGCAGAAGTAAAATTTCCAGTGATCTCTTCCAGTCCTGTCTCCAGGAATATAATTTTATTGAAATTCTCTTGTTGTATTCATGCCATCAACTTTCTCAAGTAGTTTTTCCCAGAGGACTCCATTCCTTTCACCAACGGTTCTTTGTTCTACCCCTCAGATGATAGAGGCTGCATGTGAATTAAAAGAACTGATATATCAAATTATGTGGTGGGAAATAGGACATTCTGGCTTAAAAATGAATTTAATTTCTCATGTTTTGGTCTCTGTTCCATCTCCAAACATAACTCATTGCCTCTCTTCTCCACAGCACACAGGGTGTTTTCCAGATGGTAATGGGGTAATGAGATACGCACAGGGCCTGTAGTTCTCAAAATGCAACTCTAGGAAGCAAAATGGTCCCACTGCTCTAATGAAGACAGGGCCCAAGGCCAGTCTGGTAGAGAACTCATTTTGTTTTCTAAATTATGCTTGGCCTTAAAAACTTTTGAAAATGTTAGAAAGTGGACTGGAATATCCAAAAAGATTTATTATTTTACTGAAGCTTCAAATGGAGCCAATAATCTAATGTCAGTTAAAATCTGAAACAGAAATCAGAAAAGCCATAAATCCATTGGAAATACAGTTTTTACTGAGGTATGAGTGAAAACCTATGACAGGGTCTCATCAAGTTCCTAGCTGAAAAGAAGGCTGTTCTCAGTTTAATTCCTAAGTCATATTCTGTGTATGTGTGCCTAGACAAAGATGGTTGGAGCATCCTTGACCAGATCTGCCAACATGATTCAGTCATTGCTTTGGTCTCTTCTGAATTATAAAACTACCACTTAGGACGAGTAGTGTGAGATTGTGCTATGAATATTCTCAATAAATTCTCACCACTTCTGTTTTTATCAGTATTAGATCAGTCCTGGCATTTCTAACAAGGTAAGTGTATTCATACTGAAAATACTTTGAAAATTTTCAGTAAGAGATGCGTCTAAACCAAACTGCAGGTTCCAATAAGTTCTGTGCACTTTCTTACCCTATAGCAACTGAAAAAGAATGTTTTCTTAAAGTGATCTACAAAAAGGACAAATGGTTTTTGCAGAGTTCCTTTAGTGGTTTATTTAAGGATACTTAAAAATGATTTCTTTTTGAGTATTTTTAGAAGTTTTAAACTGTCTTTTTTAAAAAAATAAATCTTTATGGATAAGTGAAAGCAGTATGTAATGCAATGAATATAGTTATATACGAAGGGAAAGTATATATTTAATTGTGGCTTAAATTTCAGGCTTTTCTATTTGCTAACACATACAACTAAACAGTTGGCATAAGAAATGACTTTGGGAAGGACTTATATTCTGTTTTTCCAATTAAAATCAGAAGTAGACGACAATTATGCCTGAGATGAGTCTTCTAGAATATAATCACAAAGTAAACAATATCTTAAAGTTCCGCTTGTTCAGATTTTCATTGTATAAATAGAATTTGAATCAAGTGAAAAATGTAGAAACATTTCTGACAGTCTGTAAAGGTAAGGTTTCAGAGATCAGAGCCATGGGCCAGCCCTCTGGATTTATGGGATTTATGTAGTGACCAGCTGACTTGTCGTGCAGTTTAGGAACGGGAAATGTTGATCCTTCAGAAGGTCCAGCAAAGTAATGTTCAGTAAATCTTGTAGATCTAAGGATGTCATTAACAGTACTTAGAAAAGCTGACTGGACACAGCTTTCATTAACATTCAAAGACCTCAGGTGTCTAAGTCACCTTTCTTTAGCAATCTGAGACTATTCCCTTGCCTGCAATGTATCAAGTATTTGTCTTCAGAAGAGAACCTCACTGCCTGCTTAGCCACTGAGCTTGCATATCTTGTGAACACTGAAAGTTTTCCTACATCCTCTGGTTTCCAATGAAATAATCTCATATTTTTGGTTAGCTCTTGTTGGCATTATAAGTCTCAGAGATATATAACAAATCGTTTGTGCAACCAGCGGCCCTTCTTCCACTGTGCCATGGGATAGCTTCAACAACACAGTCCTCATTCTTTCTTACTGGCAGTTCCTCACACATTCCCTGTGGTCTTAGCTGAGAATAGGAGAACAGGTTTTTTTAGATGTGAATATGGTGCATGGATAGTTGCATTGCAGCCCAAGATGCTCCTGAGAATTTAATTTTAAACCTCGATTTGTTGGGACATACGCAGTGAAAATTAAAATCCAAGCTGGTACTCTTGTTATAAATTCAAGTAGGAAGATTATATGTATAAAAGATTTTAAGTGTATATATTTCCCTTCTTCCCAGAATGTAGATGCCAAAATGTAATCCAAGATTTTCACCACTAATTGAGTTTGTGTTCTTTGTCTGCTGAGGTTACAATTGTAAAGTGTCTTAAAGAGACTGTCTGTAGTTTTCATTTTGCTTTCTTAGAGGAGAGAGTGATTTGTTTTATTGAAAAAAAAGCTGATAATTAGATATTCAACCTTATTAGTGACAATATTGTAACTTTCTTAAAGAGTATTTTGGCAATGACATTTATATTCTCAAATAATAGATACATCTCATGTTTTGTCTGACAGTGTATAGAAATGATGAGATTGTTATTTCCATGGCTAGGTATATTTTTATAGCTGATTTGCACAAAATCTCAACAGTATTCATCAGGTAGATGATATACAGCACTGAGCTGGAGCTCATAAGACTTGGCTCCCTTTACATCTTCCTGAGAACTGCTGGTAAACCACTTTAATATTCTGATACTTCAACTCTCCCTGTTTGCAAAATGAAGACTTTTATTCTCCTCAGTGAATTACTTTGATATCTACTAGGCTCTCCCAGTCTAAGATGGAGAATATTCATTTTTTATGACATTGTTTGACATTTATTTTTCAATCCTTTGTGATACATTGATATTATTTTGATAGTAATGTAGTTCTATAAATCATGTATTCAAAAATTAAGCCAAGAACATAGAATTTTCTCCTTTCGGACTCCAGTCCTAGAATATCATCAATAGAATGGATAATTATTTTTGAAATTTATCCTGATATGCTACTTCTTATGAGTATAGCAAAAATATGCCAAATGAAATACATATACAAAGACTCCCATAATCTTATATTATCTATAGTAAATGGCAGCATTCATTATCTGTTTTGAATAGTTAAATTATTATCATTATTTCCATAGCAGGAAAAATATGGACGAATTGTTTTACCGAGCTTTCTCCAAATTGGCTAGTATTCAAGTGAAGGCAGTTTTCCCGTTTCTGGATGTTCTGACAGTAAAACTGCTTTTCTCTGAGAAATGAAATTGGAGTCTATTTTGATTATAACATCTACTGGAAAGACATTTTGCTTGTAAACATAGATACTCCGAGAAAAATCTCATTAAAAACATCACTCTTGCTATTTGGTAGTGAAGAAGGTTTCTTTTTGTCTGTATTATGAGCTGCCCATCCATTTTTTTCTCTGAGCTTGGCAAAAGCAGGTTCATTTATCATTTTGACTCTCTTGGCTTTTGAGTCAGTAAAGTGCAGTTTGAACACCTCTTACATCTTTTTCTCCTTCCTATTTTTGAAAGACAGCCACAAGTACTACACTGAGCACAAATAAAGACAGACTTTCTCCTGAAGAGATTTAAAGGTGAGCACTTGAAAGACTAGACATTCTAGGAAATCCAGATGTTTGGAAGGACATAAATGAAGAAAGGGTGATGTCTTGGCAGAAGCTAGGCATGAATGCTTTTACCAAAATACGCTACTAAATTTAGCTTGGGTGGTTCAACATATTTCCTGTTGTTACCTGAAGATTTCTCACTATTATGTTATAGGGACACATTTAGTTTTTTAAAAGAGCCATATGAACAACTCAGGAGACCAACTCGACTTATTCACACGTTGAACTTCAAAGTACTAGTACAAGTCTGTTTTATATCTCTACCTAGGAAAGGATCACTTATTGTAGAGTTGGAATAACCCCCATTTCCTTTCACTTTTTAATCTTTCTTCCAACACCGTCAAGTTAGAGGTAACTGTATTAAGAATTTCATCAAACATCTATGCCTTCTTTGGAAATCCTTTTGGATACATTTCCTGAATGTATCTTCTGCAGTCAAGCTAACTCTTGTATTTCCAAATCTGTTATCACTGTTTGTTTTTAAAATAAAGCAGTATTTGATTGTTCTTTTTCTGTCAAAATCCCATTGCTTGACAAGAGCACAGTAACAATGTCAGAATATGCATGTTGATCTGGATTCCAACTGTCTTTCTCTCTTAACCTCATGAGTTCCATGCATCATACTCCATTGGAAAGTCAGCTATCCCCTTGAAATTCATATACTTACGAGTTATACAGTTAGAAAAGACTAAATTCTGCATTTGGGCTACAGCACATTGGATAAAAATATAAACACATCCTTTCGATTATTTTTTTATTGTCTACATATTAATATCAATATGAGTGTGAATAAAATTTGGATCCTTGATTATTTTAAATTTATTTCTATTCCATAAATTGTTTTAAATCAGTTAACACAGACATAGGAAAAAATACCTTCCAATGATGTGAAAAATACACTCAAAACAAATCAAGAACTAATTATATTTAGCTTCAGAAACACTTTTTAGGGTTGCATTATGGAATGAAAAACCCTTATGTATGGAGGTCTCAGAGGAGCTGCCATTCATTAATGTTTTAAACAGATGCTTCACTGAGCAACATATTTAATTAGAACTACAACTGTTGTGCTTAAACAAGATAGATTTTTACTAGAGCAAGCATAAAGTTGAATTCACAGCTACAATTAACCAGACTTGTTTGTATGGTGTGTTTTATCAAACAGGTAGTGTAGCTTTTCAAAGACATTAATTTGATTGTTGATCATTGCTAAAAACCTCAAAACAAACTGAAGATCATATTTGCACACAACAACTGCATGGAAACTGTATTTTACTACTCTTTCTACAGAGTCTGATGCAATTTCCATACTGGGACATGATGGGAGCAAGGCTGAGCTTTTGAAGTATTCATGTTATATATAAAATTATGTTTACATATCTTGGTGACATATGTAAAATAATAGTATTTTTATATGTGTATATAGTATTTATACGCATACATTCCTTTGTGAAGGTCATGAAAAAGCGTATGGCATGATTACTATATTTCTTGTTTATGCTATAAACAAGCAAATAGGAAACACTTTCTTTTGGTTTCAGTATATGACCCATATGAATGCTAAAAGGATCACTGACTACACACAGGACCCAGAACCACAATACCCAACTGCACTAAATATGCAGACATAGCCAGGGTCAGAGTACAGCTTGACACCTTCACTCTCCTCAGACTTCTGCCACAGGAACCTCAACAGATTCATCAAAATTGCTCCAGATTAGCATAGGTCTGGTATCTCCACTGGTCTGGTGTTTGGTTTAGGCATTACCTCAGTAATGATGAAGTAATGTTAAGACTTCTGTGGTAAGATTGCTTTGAAGATGCCATGTGAGGCATTCAAACGCCATAGAAAAAGATCTTTTCTTCTTGAAGAGCACAAGGCCATTAACTTGTTCTACAGTGCTGGAAGTTTTAAGACTGTATGAATGGAGACTTTCAGGAGAAATCTGTTTTTGTCTTCTGTAGCACTGTGGGGTACAGCACTCTACAAACCACACAAACCATCACAATTATAGTAGGACTTCTATTCATTGAAGGAAAGTTTAGAATACCCTTTACTGGATGTTTCCAAGATACAGTAGCACAGAGCACTAAATAATATCGTTAGGCTTCTGCTTCCCCTGAAAGGTGGAACTTGATGGTTTCTGGGGGTCCTTTTCAACCTCGGCTTCTGAAATGTTTGCAGCCTTTACTCTTTTCCGCAGTTACATTTTGTTTGTGTTTATTCATTTGTGGTGCAAAATGCATTGCAGTGCACACTTTGATTTTTGAGAAAATCTTAATTTAACATTTATACAAACTCGAATTGTACAGTATTAAGGGCTCTAAAAAAACGTTCTGGAGGCTGTTGCTTCTTTGCTATATACTGTCAGCAAGAGGATGTTTCAGAGCCTAATAACTCATCTTTTCCTCTGCATAATTTGTCCTGTACATGTTTGGTGAAATAATTTTTTTTGTGAGTTATGCAAACAGGATCTTTTTGTTGGGATGACTAACTAGCATTGCGGTACAAATTGTAAAATTAGCACTCTCTATTTCGCTAACAGCACTATGAGATCTATTTTATTTATACGATATTTAAAAATACAGTTAAACCACTATTTTCTCTTAGTATTGTAGAAATACATTACACTATATTACTGGGTTTTTTTCCTGATAAAAGCAATTTGAGTAAAAGCGTGTTGCTACAGAGCCTGATAGTTCCACACGTGGAACAAAAGGTCTTATGGTTACTTTACATATTTATTTTTTTAAGCACCAAAGAAAACCAGTTTTTCCCCATTCCAAGGTAACAGTGTATCAGATTTTGCCACAGAATAACTGTTTTGTCTGGTAAAAATGATTCAGCCATTGCCCATGACAGAAATATTTCTTCCTTTGGGAACTTGTGGAGAAATTTATCCTTGGTGAAATCCTCTGTTTTGCTTAATATTTGTTGTTGATGATGATGATATTACCTGCTTTAATAAGAACAAAATCAGAATTAGATTGGTTATAGTTAAACTGTTTCCGTAGCTTAATAAAAATTTGAAACGTAGAATATTTTGATAGCCTGTGCCTATCGAGGCCAGGTTGGATGCAGCCATGCACAGCCTGATCTGGTGACTGGCAGCCGTGCCCACAGCAGGAGATTAGAGCAGGGTGATCTTTAAGGTCTCTTTCAGCCTGAGCTGTTACATAGTTCCGTGATCATTTGCTTTCTCTGTGGAACAACTTTAGAGCTAAAAAGGAAAATAATGAAAGGTGTGAACTGCCAGGAGAGTTGCCATGGTTTTAAAAGAGGTTGTACCCAACAAAGACGGAAAAAGGTCAACACAGGAGCGACACCAAGGAGTCTTATGAATGAACAATTATACTGTCTGGTATGAAGTCAGTATTCTGAAAAGTACAGGGCTTGCTCCTGATCTTCTTCAGATTTGTTGGCAAAAATCTCATCTATTTCAATAAACACTAGACTGGAATTTGTATTTTGAATGGGATTATCATAATTATTTTAGTTGGCTGAAGTTTCGTTTTCATATTTCCCTTTACTTGGAAATAAAATTACTTTTCAACAATAGATACAGTATACTACAGTAGGAGTATTGATGTTAATGGTATGAGGTGTCAAAGAATTCACAGTCTACAGATAATTACTTTTTCTACCTGCAATTATTACACTTAATTTTGTGAAGCAACACCATGTTTTCAAGTCACTCTGCATTCTGTAGTGCCATACTAGATGTCTGTGCATTTAACTGGAATACTGTAGGTAATGAAGTGCAGTCTCTATGTTATTTGTAAATTCTGTATACACAGTTCTCCTATATCAAAAAGACTCCAATGTTTATTCAGTAAAATTTATTACTGAATTAATTTAGAGACTAGAGTACAGGTACAGGAAGGGAAAAAACCAAAAGTTGTACCAAAGAGTATCTCAGGAATAAAAAGATATCATAAACTGAAAAAGTTGATGTAACTTGTCTCGTGACTAGGATTTTAGGTATTACTAAAGATTGTATTGATAATCAATAATATAAAGTAATAACATACTCCTGGACACAAGAGGTTGTATTGAGAATCAAATAATGAATTAACTGAGACATCCAAAGAAGCAGTTGCTTTTTTTCAAACCTGTTTCCTCTAGAACCAGATGCCATAGGGAATATTATTATTATATACATTGTAGTTATTGTCAATGATATTTGTTATTTTTATTACTCTTCTGTAGTGCCTATAAACAAGATCAGTATTTCTCATTATTTTATCATTTTATCATACCTTCCTGAATGAATTTATCTCATCTAAAGAAATGAACATTTCATGTAGCAATAGCAATAATGTCTACAAGTATGATCAGTCACACACTGCTTCCTACATTAAATCCAAACAGGAAGCTTTGAAAGATACAGCTATTTGGAGCTATTAGAACTTCATTCTAATGCCAAGCATTTGTTGACCTGTTAATTAAAGGGTCAATTGAATTTATTGGATTTAATTTTTTACTAAGAAAGCAATTTTGCTAATTTAAAGTTTTAGTAGAACTGTGAATAACCACTCTGGTTATATATACTGAAGGTTCGTATATTTAAGAATGCAGAGATAATTCAAAACATCTGGGCTCTGAAGCGTGTCTTTGTACACAACCTTTTCAAAGTAAGTTCCATCAGTTCTATGGTATTTACGCTGCACTTTCCTGCAAACCACAACAGGCTGAGGTGAGTAATTAAGGTGACTAATGTGACAGAGTTGCTGTAGGCAATTTCGTCCTTCAGATGACTGAGGAGATCAGGGAACCTCAGAGAGAGAAAGGACTCCTGCTAACTTAGGCAAACCGGATGACTCAGGTGGCTGCACGACCTGGATGCTGTGAGTCACAGGGGTGACTGAAATGACCCAGATACTTCATACAAGCCACACTCTTGTGGTTATGACAGAAATAACTAGACACAGAAACTCCTTCTTTCTGTCCCAGGATGTAAACTGCATCACTGAGATGCAATTCTAATAGATCTGATACTTGCTAAACTGACACTGGAGCTTTATTCATGCTCTCAATGAAACACAATACTTTTCATTTCCCTAAACCAAAAGTACATTTAGCCTTGGTAGCATAAATCTATGCTTTTACTAATAGGAGCAAAGCAAAAATATTGTAATCAATGCATATGTTTGTCAAGGGATATGCTAGCCACTTCCAGAGGCTTGTACCTTTTATTCAATAGAAACACCTTTAAAAGTTCCAGTGGCTCTAGATACTGGGCAGCTCCTGATTTATCTCTCTCCCACTCTCTCTTTTTTAATCTTTCTTTCTTTCTTTCTTTCCTTCTTTCCTTCTTTCCTTCTTTCCTTCTTTCCTTCTTTCCTTCTTTCCTTCTTTCCTTCTTTCCTTCTTTCCTTCTTTCTTCATTTATTTTCATCTAGTGCAACAGATTGTTTTGTAGACATGAAAAATGGTGTCATGGTGAAAAAGAGCAGCTCAAGGAAAGTCTGCCCTCTAGTTCAGCCTTCTATATTGCACCAAGTACTACCCTTCATGCCTAGTGCTCTGGGAGTTCAGCACTCCCTGAAAATACATTGTGTTATTATCTGTTCCATTGCCTACTCTTATCTTTGCTTATATTACAATAACATGATACAAAAATAATGTGCTGTATATTTAGCCATCTGCTTAACATTAAATATATATATATATATCTCCATTATTATTTTTCTCCCCTCACAATGAGGCAGACATTTTGGACTAAGCTCAGTTAATCTTTCAAGTATTAAATCACTAAGGGTAAGTTTCCTCTGTTACACCTTGGGACATGTAGTAACATAAAAGTCCTTCTTAAGTGGTGTTGATCATCTCTAGGGAGATGTTAAACAGCCCTCGCTCTCATTGAGACCATTGATTTGTTCTGGTTTCATCTGGATTTTTCTACATCTGGTCAGGTTGTACACTGTAGTTAAGGGAAGTGAGAGTAGTATTGGTGTAATATGCAAAGATTAGTTTTCCACCTGGCACTGTCAAGAATAGAAAGTTTAATTCAAGTGTGCAAAAGCTTTCATATTATAAATCATTCCTTTATCTTGTTATCCGGCCACAGCTGAGACCTGGTTTGCTCCTCTCCTCCTCTCAGTTTGAAAAGTGTTTTGTATGAAAATTAAACAAATGTTCTCTAAGAATGCTCTAATGATATAATTGTAAGATGAATTTTTTGGTGTTGCGACTCCTGAAACCACGAATGTATGAACCTTTTATTAAATATCTTCTTTCACAGCTTGGATGATCTCTGTGCTGAAAACTGTAATGAAATTCAAGATGTGTATGCAGGGCTGAACAGCCTGGAGTGAATTTGGTTGTGCAAGAAAGGTTTATGATGAGGGAGGATGAGAGTGAATTAACAGTGAAATTGTATTATATCATTCTCAGTAGGAGGAGTATGTTTTAACTGACCTACATATGAAAAACAAAGAAATTCTAAGTCTTATTTACGAAATATATAAGTTGTATAACACCTTTGTCTGCCTTTAAGATGGACACATACATTGCATTCAAACACTTATGGTTACAGTCTTCTTTATTCCTTCCCTCTTAGAACAACAAAATCAACCACGTCTTAAACCACATTGGATGATACTGCGATAAGAATCAGGGTGTACCCACACACTTCAGCAAACATTAAAGACGTTGAAGGTAGGAGTCTGGGACAACTTCTTTTCCCTGTGCAATCTACTGATTCCTCCAGGGTGTGAGTGTGTCAGGAAGATGGAAACTGGGAATCAAGTCTTCTAAAAAGTAAATGAAGGAGAAGGTATTTATCTGTAACTATATGCATATATATATGAGTGTCATAATGACAACTGATTTTCAGCAAAACTGAGTCAAGAAAAGATATTTAACAGTATATAACATTTTACTAATATGGTTGTCATTCATATTTCACTTCTGATTTATTTGCAATGCTAACAATGCAGTTCAGAGTGAATTTTCAAGTCACTCACTTTTCCATTCTCTATTCATACACTCTTGTCACTTGGCTGGGATGTGCCTTACTTTTTTTTGTTCACCTGTGACATCAAGCTGGTCTTCTCCCAGTGCCTCTTCTTCGAGGGTGGAACCCCTGGGCACAGCCAGCCTTGTTCAGAAGTTCCAGGGGAGGCTCCAGTTCCTTTGTCATGATGCTCACAGTCACCTTATTCCAAATAGAGACATCAGAGAACGTATAGTATATATTTACCCCAGATAATAAATAAATGCTTTGACTGTATCTACTGAGCTTTTAATGACAGCACAAGGTACTATAGCCCAGATAAAACAAAAAAAAGGTAGAAAATCTGAAGACAGACAAATGCAAAATAAATCGTAATTTTTGTTTTATTTCTTAACTCTGCAGGCAGTCATGCATGGAGAGAATTTGCCTGAAGTTTTGTACATTTTTTTCATCCAATCTTTTGATGGAAAATCAAAATAACTCAAAAAGAGATATTGCAGCTCTAAGAGAAATTAATTTACTGCAGTAATTTCTTAGAGAAATGGTTTGTGTTATTGCGGAGGCAGACTAGATGCTCAAAGTGTCTTCTCACTGCAGTTATTAATTCATCATCAGTAAGTGGCTAGTTACCACTTTACTGTTCTCTGTTTTCATGTTAGCCCTTTTCTGTTGTTGTCCTGCAGGTCATGATGAGTGTTACTACAAACCAAAGCAATATCTAGGATATGTTCTTCAGTAAACACAGCTATAATAAATAATACAGCATTAAATGAAAAAAAAAACAAGTTACTAACATAATAACTTGCACTGATTTTTCATAGCCTTGTTTATAGTGTCAAAATCACCATATTGCAGTTAAGCCAGTGGTAGGGTTATCATTATATGAATCAGTGCCCAAAAATAGAAACTATGTATATAATAAATAAGTGCAATATATTACTTTTCACATGGATTGAAATTATTTTCCTTTAAAAAAGTAAAGCCTTTGCAATACATAATCAATTAAAAGCTTACAATACATTTCAAAATTTTAGATTCTCTCTTCTGTTTTTCTAAGAGTTTTCCAGATAGTACTTTCTCTCAAGCTACTTGAATAAATAGTATTATATGAAGATAATATTAAAAATTGAAGGGGCATATTGAAAAGACATATATTTACTCCACCAAACAGTGTTCTCTATTCATGCAAAATTTTAAGGATTTAGAATTTTGTTGAATAGGTAGTTTTTTCCAACTATCCCTTCACAGCTATTACAGTTAATATAAGATTCATGCACTTGCTGGATATTTCCTCATTTTGTATCAACAAAGAATGATGTTTATTATCTTTCCCCCAGATGAAATTACAGGCCCTGAGGTTCCATGCAATTGAATGAAACTTCTAGAATGTTCTAGAAAAGTATCAACTGGAAGGTGCTAAAATGAGTTAAAGGCACTGACTGAGAATTCCAGCATGCAATTAATTCTTTCATTACTTCATTTCAGTGGCTAATCAACTAAATGCTTTACTTTGTACTTTCGGACTTCTCCAGCCACTGGCTTTCTAGTCCAGGCATGGCTCAGTAGTTTTGTTCTTGTTCTAGTATCTATAAACATATTGGTCTCTAACCTAGGATCTTTGCTATATCTTACCCGTGTAAAGTTTAAGGACAGGCTCAGAAAGTATCTGAAAATTGCATTCCACATTTGAAACTGGTGGTAGCTGACTACAGAATATCTGAAGTCTCCCACAGATCTCAAGGAAATTATGATTTGAGATTCACTGCACTAGTTGCTTCTAGGATCAGAATTTTATGCAGAGACTTCATTTAACTCCCCTAGAGATAGGTCTGAACAGTAAGAATGATGAACCTTCTCAAGAATGTTAACTTCTCATGTTTTCCTTTCCTTGTTCCATAAGTTCCAACTCCAGATGCAACAACAGTCCTTCCCCTTAGGTAAGTGTGTGGGACTTGAATTGCTAATGGTGCCAGCAAAGAAAAAGGCACAGCTGCTCAAAGTTCTGAAGCAACTGGAGGACAGGGATTTCAGAAAGGGCTTTGTTGTGTCTCATTTCTTATCTGCAGTTGCCACTGCAACACTGCCATATATACTGGACAGATAGTGCTTTGGCAATACAATACGGCTTTTAATCTAATATCAGGACTAAATAGCTACATAATTATATTTTTGCAGCCCTTTCCCATAAAGCAGATTGTTCCATTTAAGAGGAAAATGGTGTAATATTCGTGATATTCCCTGGTATGTCGCAGGTTTAATCAATTTTCCTTTGGACAAAATATGTAGACATTTTTTTCTGGTTTTCATGGTCATTCGTACAACTGTACAATCTATCACTATTCTTATATGCTTCTCCATATTTCCCTCTCTCCCCATCCCACTTTTAATTTTGCTTTGATAGTTTTATTAATAAATTCCATGATAGAGTATTTCAATGAATATGGAAGAAAAACATCAGTAATGGAAAGCAAACGTATGAACATTGCATCGAATTCCATACATTTGCTTCACATTTTGAAGCATTGTTGTTTGTTCTGGAGAATGTCTCATGAATATCCATAGTTCCTTGTGTATGTTATTTGTTTGAATAGTTCTGTTCTAGGACAGCCCCAGAAGAAACCAAGCAAAATGCATAAAAGGATCTCTTCATGGCACTATAAATTTTTAAGGCCAACATGTATCATGTACTTACATATAACTCCCAGTGATGTTAGTGGAAGTTGCAGGAACATACCAAAAAGAGATAACGTCCTTTACCATAACAAGGAAAAACATGAAGCAACAATATTTTGATGGAGAAAAAACTGGAGCTCATTAGAAGCGCCATCTGAGAAGCACTAATCCTGTTACAACAGGCACAACTATGTGGTCAGCATTATTCTGCTGCTTAGCAGTCAGAGCAGCTCTCTAAAAAATCTCTGCTTTTCCACAATTTCAGCCTGTAGTGGAGAGAGGGTGAGGACCAAGTTTGAAATGTTCTGGTCTTTCTAGTTGCCATCTGGGTTGGCTTCACTCATTACTGTTATAGGGATATTGCAGTCAAGTCCAGAGAGTTCACAATCACAGGCTGTCATCAACACATATGGAGACTCATGAGCCATAACTCTGTTTTCTCCCTCCTGTATCAGTGAATTCCCTGTGGATGCAGCCAATGGTAATCTGGATCCACCCTTCAAGCTTTCAACATCCAACAAGGACTCGGTGGTCAGTGATGACACACAGCTGCTTCTAGAAGCAGTTCATCGTATATTTGAACCGAATCCCTCTCCCAAAGCACTTGGTCCTCATCATCCACTACAGACCGAGCCAAGAAAACTGAATTAGAAACTGAGATGCAACAGTTTGAACTCCAAAGTTGGTAGAGTGAAGCTAGAAATATGTATTCACCATGCTGTACTTTTCTACCTTAGAGTCAGCTGCAAACATGTTACGGCACAGATGTATTGCAATGTATCGGTATCTGAGTTCAAAACAAATTAACTATATATTAATTGCTGAAAGCATTTGCAAAGTTCATTTGAAAACCAGAGAGAGAGAAAGCCTTTCTGTTTTCCTGGTGTGAACACTTCTTCATGATTTGAATAGCTGTCCTGAGCTCCCTACTTGGATCCCTCTTTGTCAGAAGGGAAATTGTAGTCCTACGTTTTAATAGTGCAGTTGGAGGAACTGGAAGATATGTGGGTAAGGAAACTGCTTTAGCACTGGCAGCAACTGCTTACTCAGCAGCGCATGCAGTCAATGCATTTTAGTAATTGTCTGTTTATTTCTGCACTCTTTGGCTGTTGAGACTTTGTTATAAGGCAGGCCAGATGGCAGAGACATCAGCACCTGTAATTAAGAGAGAAATAAAGGCTGCAGCATCATGGCTTGTCCCCACCCTCACTTTTTTAAAAAAATCTTTTGGCTCTGCTATGGGTTCTGCAGTTAGTTCGAATGCTAAATTTCTTCTAAAAAAGAGTAACTTTTGTAAGATGGCTCTCAGGAATCAGTTTTGATTTCCTAATTTAGATGATGACAGATTTGGGGAGGCCTCTTCTGAGCTAAACTTCTTATTGCCCATAAAGAAGTGGATGTAGTTAGTATAAACAGCCATATAGCAGTGTTTAAACAGAAGAGTTTAAAGGCAGCCAATGACGAAATTCTGTAGACACAGCCCCTGCTGATATGTAACACCAAAGAATCAAGTATCAGATTCAATTTTCTGCAGTGTATTTTTTCCTTTTAGGACAGATTGAAAATAAGGGTACTTTTTTCTTTATTTTGTTCAGTTTTCCTAGAAAGTAGTGTCTGACATTTATTCTGTCGTAATTCTTAAGTATTCACATTTCAGTTCATAATATGGGAAGAAAAAAATACCATACCACTATTTCCAGTCACCTCCTGATGGAAAGAAACAAAGGCTTTTACCAATCAAGCACAACTTTGTGAAGATTACTGATAGTACTCAGCAAAGAATTTGCAAGATCAAGAGAGAAAATATTCACAGTTCCTGAGTATATATTTATTTTGATCAAAAAGCCTGAATATACAATTTTCCCCTTTGGAGTTCTGAAGTCTGTATCTGAGAACCTGCTATAACACCAGCACATTAAAGCACCTAAGCCGTTTACATTAGTATGCAAACTGTTTATTCAACCAAATGCACTACATATAGTATGTTTATATACCTTGCTATGTTTATATAGGCTATTATTTGGTTTAAGAACAGAAGAATCAGTTAAAACTTACATGAGACAGTGTGTTGATAGTCTGGGATTTCTTTCCCTTAAAATCTTCCTTAAATAGGTGCTCATCTAGCCTCTGTAGATGACTTATAGCAAAAAATACACCAAAAAAATCACTTTTTTTTTTTTTCCTATCATCCTATGACTACAGGACCTATATGTCCTGGAAGTAAGATTTTAATTTCCTCAAGTGTTTCTAGCTTAGAGTTGTAATGCTGTGTCAGCCCAACAAATGCCTTTGGCTGTCAACAAATTTTATTTTCTCTTTCACTTTGGCTGCTCATCCATGACATGAAAACTTCCATCATACTGAACTCCATTATCCAAATGAGATGGGGCAGGGAGAGAAGCCTTAGTTTCTACTTTTGTGTGTGCAGCTTGTAGGCAGTAATGCAGACACAGTGAACTTATTGGAGTTGGGAGTAATGGTGTGAGATTGCTCACAATATTATTTTAGATGAAAATTAGGTATGTGCTGTCTGCACTGAAGTCTTCTTGAGGCTCTCTTTTCTGCTTTATTTGAATTCTCTACGCCTCAAGGATAATGAATAAGAAATTTTGCAAAGATCTTTCCAGGTGGCAGTCATTTCTAAGAATCAGTTATGTAATGCTGGGATATTTGCCTTTGAGAAGTTTGTATGTTTACTTGCACTATTTTTCTCATATACTAATTATGAGTTGCCCTGACAACCCTAAACCTCTGGAGCAATCATTTTAAAGTTGAAACCAAGGAGCAGGATCTTTAATTTAATCATATTTTCTTTGTTCATGTATTGCAAATTAAGAGCTTTATTCGCTCCTATTCACTTATGCATTATAACTTCGGGCTTTTCTTTGTTGGTGAGTCTTGAAGTTCATTTCTGCTCTAATCACTGTCAGTTGCAACTTGCCATTGGCACCATGTTATTATCATCACTTGTTCATTTGCGTTATGATATGAACTGGGACATCCAGGCCTCATTGCATTAGGTGCTGCATTTATACAGACCAGAAAGATGGCTCCAGGATTCCCCTTGAAATGCTGTAGCGTGTTTTTAAATGCCAGTGATAAAACAGTATGCCTACAAGATAATGTCCTATGAGAAGACAGGCATAGATGAGGATCCTATTGCTGGAAGAAAGAAATCAAGCACACAATAAAGCCACAATTAAAGTGCAGCAAACATAAGGTTATCACCAGACTATGGCTTAGATTCAGAAAATATGCACGGATATGAGGCAAGTATATGATCAAAGAGAGTTAACTATGTGCAAAAATACTAATACCCATAAAGAGGTATTGTCTTTGATGCAAAATGCTGATGACCAATCTCCTTAGGAAAACAGGTTTTGCTCCTTGGCAAACATTTTATTCAGTTTAACATCCTGATAATCATAGTGTTGTGTGTCCCAAACCAGGAAACCATTTGCATTAAGAGACAAAAATGACCACAACCACATCACTTTCAAAATCAGATCTGTGATTCACTTTGACTTGGCGTTGGTTGAGCACATCCTTTGTAAGTCACACCACACCCACCTACAGAGGAATAAAACAGTCCAATAAGTAACCTATAGATTATTCAGTTTATCCCTATTACTATTCAGTTTATCCCTATTTACAAGGGCGGTTTGAATTATCACTCCTATTCTTATACTCTTGAATGACATTCAGGGTAGGAAAGAAGTGTGTGTGCATGTCTGTAAGGAGAGAGAGATGGCAGAGAGATGGATGCAAATTTGCATGCAAGTTTCAATTTTAGATCCCAGAGTTCCAACAACTTCTGTTTTGGCTTGGATGATACTTGAAGGTTTTTTAAGAAATTGAATTTTTATAAAATATAGTGCGCTGTACATTTAGGCTGACACGTTGCAAAGTTCTATTGTGTTGTAAAAGGCAATGCAAATCTTGATACTAGAAAGTGAATTCTCAAACTGTTAACGTTTTGTCCTTGCATTTTCTCCTTGAAATCTATTCTGAAGATGAATAATGTTAAACAGATTGGAAATTCAGTTCACTAGAAGGAGATAGTATGTAAAACTAAATTTTGCTTTACCTTGTAGCAGATACACAATCTTAAATACGCTGCATAGTCAATGGTTTTGTATAAGATAGTTAATCTTTAAATTCCTTTATATTTCTGCTTGAATTTGTTGTGACTTACAAATGCAGAATGTGAATTAGACAGAGGGACATTTCCCTATATTAATGATTATTACTCTCTGGCTGAGCAAAATAGCACTGGAGCTAAGCCAACAATACATGTATACAAAGTGTGAAATCGATAACTTCCACCAATACCTCAGTTGCTTTAATAACCTAGCCCCTGGAACACTGGATTTCACTTCTACTGAAAGCAGAGAATAACCGTTCTGGGTTTGTATCATCTCATGATGTGTTGTACTTGCATGGCCTTCAGAGTACTGATAAGAAAGGAGGAAGACCAAAGAACATAGGATGAAGTAAGAAAAGAGAGGAAATGAGACACACCAGATGACGTGGTATCATGGAAAGAAGAATTTGGCTTTTACCAGTACCTGGATTTTTGAGACAATTTTTTAGGTAGCATAATGGATTCAGCATACAGTTGTAAGTTCAGGGTTGTGTCCTCATGAGAGGCATGTGCAGGCACTCACAGAGACACAGACAAATGGCATAGCAGAGCAGTAACATAAGTGCTGCAGTGTTTAATTCCCAAACAAAATGATCTAGAAGAGCATTCATCTTGGCTGTGGTCCTCATTACATTCAGACCAAAAGCAAAGGAGTACGGCACCTTGACAACTGAAATCCCTTCATTGTCAACAGATGTGAGCACAGCTGCTCACACAGCACCGGTGTTGAAATGAGCACTCAAGCATGGGCTGACATGTGTTGAGGGCAGAACAGGGCACAGAGAATGTAGGAATCAAACTGGGGGCTGGGAGAACAACACTTTCTGTTCACAGAAGGGTTGATCATATGTTTAACAAGTTCAATCTGTTCTCATCCTGATATAGTAGCATAACCACATGGCTTTGTTATCTTGGTGCAGCCTTGTCAAATGAAAGGGATTTTTCAAATTAGAACCATATTCCAACAGTTGCCTGCAACCCATAACTCCATGTTCCTCTGTACTGCAATGCTCCAGGGCTGTCTCCTCTCTATGATGTGCAGTCTAACTTTGGGAAGAGGCTGGGGAACACCAGGTTACCCTTGCCGTGGTGAGACTTTACTTCTGGTATCCTTTTTCTCCCTCATGAGGGATTTGGAGCTTTCTATTTAGTTCTGTGATTGCTCTTTTGCAAAGTCTGGCTGACAGAGCACTGTGCCCGTTACTTTATTGTAACAGAAAGGGAAAAGCAAGAACTACACAGTTTTATTGTCCTTTGATTTTTTTTCCCCCTTTTGTCTTTATTATAGAGTTAATTGGACTTAACATCAGACCATTTTCTGACTCCTCCTTCTACTTGATCCTATTCCTGATATTTGCTTTTCCCCAGTCTCTACCCACAACTGCTCAGCTTTTCCTGTTCCACTTCCATACCTTTTCCCTCATCTCTGAGTACTTCTCCAAAGTTTCTCTTTTCCCTAGAAGTCTGTCCCTTCCACAGCATTACCAGTCTGGAAGATAATATGTGTGGCTGTAGTTGTATATTTCCAGCAACTGCTCTGTTGGCTTCTCTGTAAGGAAGGCTTCAAGATGAGAAATCTCCCTGCTCATAGATACTTCATTCTCCCCTGCAGCAAACACAAACAGCACAGGAGCTAAATAGTGACCCACCAGCTTGATGCAGTAAATGCCTGTAGATGCAGCTCTTTCTGCAATGTTTCAGGCAGAATTTTCTCTTTAGATTACTTCCCAGTTTCTAGTTTATTCAGAACTGCTTCATCCTGCTGTGGATATAAATGCTTCACAAAGACAGAACCATTGCAAAGCTCATAGAGAATAATAGTGATTTTTTCTTATACGTTGCTGTTGTGTTCTGCAGATTTGAAAACATATCACTAACACTATCACTTGTTTTACAGTGACTCCTTCCCTAGTAAGAACTCCTTGACTAGTAAGAACTTCACAGATGCCACAGAAAAATTTAGGACATGATTTCCAAATTGGAAAGCTTGACGCTCTATGCTGAAATTCATTTTAAGACAACAAAATAAGCAGTCTGATTCTCAGTGCAGTTATTCGTAAGTATCTCCATATTTAGGTACTTCAATATGAATCTGGCTAAATAACTTGGAGCACTTTGACTTTGTTAGAGGGACTTGTTCAAGGTGATATAACGATTAAGTGGCAGAATTGGAAACAGACCCAGGTCTTCCAGTTCCCACAACACAGAAAAATCACTGGCTCATGCTACTTCCTCCAGGGTCAATCTATATTTAATGTGAGTATTGTATCATACAAAGAAAAAATAAATGGTTCCAAAACCTCACATGCATAATTTGGTTTACAAAAAATTGACACTTTTCTGTAACAGAATGTAAATCTTTGTCTGCACAACTATTCAACAGTTGTAAAGGCTGTTAAAAAAAAAAAAAATGCAATAAACTAAAACATTTGAATGGCAGAGGAATATAATATTGGGGTGCATCTGATGCTCAGTTTTGTTTGTGAAAAATTTAGAGCTGATTCCTCAATTGAGTTAACAACAAGAGCTTGATCTGACATGGTGTTTTGACACAATTTTGACCCTACCTTTTCCTATCCAAGCAGTTGTTCTGAAGAAATCAAATTAAATCAAATTACTGATCAAAATCAAAAGTAAAAGTAATTATAATTTAGTACTTTACATAAAAATAAGGTATCACAGTTTTGGATAAGAAAGTATTTTTGTCGTTTTTCTTACATAACTCGGCTGAAATTATATGAAAATACCTGATAACATCATCATGCATATAGCTCAGCCCCTTGAATATTTTTTGTACTATTCAAAATTATAGGAAAAAATATTGATAAAATAGTAGGGAGGAAATGACATAGCCAAGGCTAAAGACAGAGCTGAATATTTCACGTGCAAGGGTTTTCTTATTAATCTGATTTTTTTTTAAATAAAAATAGGTCTTCCTATGAATCCATAATATGAATGTTGAATAAAAAGCAACCAGTGTTTATTGAGAAATGTACTGATTATTTCCCTCCTTGTTCTTCTAAAGTTATGGTACAATCACACTGCCACAACACAACTTGCTTGGGTTAATATATTCAAGTTATTTGAAATTTTCTAGCTTTGGCATTTTTGTTTAAAATAGAAGTAGGAAAAAATAATAAAAAACCCACTTGAGTCATCAGTATTTAGAATGTCATGAAAATCACTTTCCACTTCTTGATATTTCTGCTGAGCTTTTTTCATTTTTAGTTATTGTACTAAAACTCAGTATTATCACCCTAGCTGAGCTTGAGAGAACAAAACAGGCTAACAAAATGATGCCCAGACATTTACACTTCAAAGGAGCTTTGCAAAGAGCAAACTTCTCATACTTAATGCCACTGATTTATTACTCCTTAAGAAGTCATCTTATGCCCCAATCCTTATTATTCACGGACTTGTGAGGAAACCCAATATATTCAAAATGGCTCTGAGTGCATGAAGTAATTGCAGCATCAAAGCTCTGAACTCAATGAAATTGCTGTATGTACAAAGTCATTATCATGTGTTTGCAGGGCAGTGATCTTTCTGAGCATGTAGGACATTGTGATCTTGCCTTTGATTTCTCCAAAGGTCTTGCTAATTTCCACCAATATCCATAGGATAAAAAGGATCAATTGCTCATGTTAAGAGTCTGCAACAAAATGTGGCAGTGAAGGAAAGCAGGAAATTAGCAGATATCAGAATCAGACAGTACTGAATTCAGGAATCAATAAGGACATTGGGAAAAAAAAAAAACATGTGGGAATAACATCTCATTCATTTGAAGAAACATGGAAGAAGACCAAATAATGGAATATGAAATAATGTTGTAGGTTTCAGTCTGCCAAGGGTGCTGCCAACAGGGAATTTTGCTCCTGCTTTTAATGGGAGAAGGAGCAAGTTCTTTTAACTTTGAAAATTATCTGATCTAAATAGCGTTTTACAGTAGAGTAAAGATTTTGAAGATATCTGACCCAATTATTTTATGCCTGTGGTGTTCCATTTACATGTCAAAGCACCTGGGATACCACAATTGAGTGCTCTGTGGGGAACAACTTTCCACTCTGAGGATAAACTCATGTTTTGCTTAAGCTACCTTTCCCAGAAAGTGATATGCAAGAGTTAGTTTAATATGACCATTGCTTTTTAATCAGAAAATAAGATCTGTAGGAGCCCAAGTATGAATTTAGGGAAAAAAAGTACCTATGGGAAGGTAATGCTAAACTAATATGATAGTAAATTAGAAAACAAAAAACATCCAAGAACACCCATATATTTCGTGTATTCACTATTCAGCAGAATGAAAGCTTTTGGTATTAAGTGGAATTACAATTACCATTTATACATGTGAGAAAAAAAAATATTGGGAGTTTCCATATGCCTTTCCAGTAGACACCTCTCAAAGTTAACTACTTTTCAAGTGCGTCATTGAAGCCATACTCAAGAAATGATGAGACACAATTATTTAAAATAGAAAGAGAATTTTCCATTTTAATAATTGTGTCTCATTATATCCTGACTATGGATTCAACGATGCCTTCAAGAATCTAGTTAGCTTTAAACACAACATTTAAACACATGTTTAACTTAAAATCCTTTGACTCTCAAAAGGGCCTTGATGTAGTTTCTGTTGCTGCATTACGAAGTTGGTTTTCCTTGTGCCTGCCTACGATTTTAAAATTCTGTGTTACAGTCCTGCTGGAGAAAGCTGATTATCAGAAGGGAGAGTTCTTATTCTTTATTGCTTCAGGTCTTTTACATCTATTAGAATTTGTAAAAGTCAAAAATATGAGGATGTAAAACAGTCTCCCGTTTATGCAAGCAAGAGTAACTTGCACATCATTTTTGCATGTATTTTTCTAAAACTTAACATGCAATTCAAAATGTGAAGCACTGTAAGATCAGTATTCAGAACTATAAATTCACTGGAACTAAGAGCTTTGGATGTAAATTAGTAAGATTTTTTTTATAAATAATACTTCTATGAGGTACATATGGTTTCCTAAGAAGTCCTCAGCTCCAATTCACATCCTGGTTAATTGGACAAACTACACCTCTGATGCCCTCCACAGTGGAATAAAACTGTTAATGGACAAATCCTAAATTTTATCTTATGAATTAGAAGATGACATGACAAGTGGAAATACATCTTCCAAGCTCCTCCAGAATACATAGGTTGCTCCTAAAGTAATGTCTCCTATTTATTTCTGTGGTAAATGCAATAGATACAAAAAGTACAAGAATATTATTAGATAGAGTAAATTTTCAGCTCCAAAACAGTGTTTTTCAACCTAGTCACCATGGTTAGCTGTTCATTTTCACTAGCTATAAACAAGAGCCTGCACGATCATCCAGAGAGAGGCTTGTCTTTCAAATTGCTGTCACCACTGCTGAAAAGTGCCATCTGCCACTCCATAAACATTCAGCAAACATCAATGAATGTTAATAGATACAATATTTTTCCTTGTGAGGTAATTCAGTTATATACCTTTGCTTCATACACACTTCCATACGCCATTTTGTCAGACTGCTCCTCTACTGCAACAAAGTGTAATGGAATACTGGTGGGAAGGTTCAGCCTCTACTGCTGCACCACCAACATCCACCTCTGATATTGAGAGTTAACATAATAAAATAAGAGGCATTACTTTTGGAGCAATCCTTGTATTTACTTTTTGGGGGAAAAAAAAAGTCTAAATAGTTTTGATAATGGTTCTTAAAAATAGTTCCTGCAGTAAAGTAACATTGGAAAAATTCTTCACTAATTATTTTTTGCTTTAAAATTCAGATTTCTCATATTTGGAATTCTTTGCTTGCAGAGAATTTCTTCTGACAGTTACCAGTCATCTTTTGGAAGCCAAATCTGTATTTTTATTTCAAAGTTTGTCTGTTATTCAGGTACACTGAGCTATAAAGATACTGAAGGAATGGGCTATAAAGATACAGAGGGACAGATCTCCATATGATTTCAGTGCAATTGCATTGATTTACATCTGCTGAGGATATTTTTTTTCCCACAGGTTTTAGCTTTGAGTGCTTTGCAAAAGCCTGTGTATCATAAAACACTTGCAACTCTCTGTACATGAAAACATAATCTTTCTTATCAGGGGCAATAAAGATATCCATAGAATATAATTGTTCTGCTTAAGATAAAGAAACGATCCATTTGTGATTGCATGATTAACAGAAGGCCACGTGCTTGCTGCGCGCTTGCACACCAGGTCAAATCATCAGGGGATGATGCAGAATCTGACTGCAGTTCTTGCAGCCCCTTTAAAGCAAGCTGAGCGTGAGAAAGTGAAAACGATTCCTTTCCTGCAACCCCACGCCATCAGCTGAACATTCGTAACTCTCACTTCAAGTGTGGATCTGTTGCGTTCATAGGAAATCCCGGCTGAGCCTTCCATAAAACACCTGCTCGGCATTGGGGCAGCACTGGTGCAGGGGCTCAGTGCTCCTGCCAGCTGGCAGCCCCACGCCCACTCAGCACCAGGGACACTGCACTGTTCCGTCACCATCCAGTCCCAGAATTATGTCTGTAGCCAACACCTAACACAAGGTTACGTCAGACCTTGGCCAAAACACTGCTCTTAACAAGCGCTATATCCGTCCGCCTTAGCAACAGCAACAGTCCATACAGAAAAATAACAATTACTTTCCACCCGAGGATGTCCCTTGAAAATATCTAAAAGTGAAGATGGAGATAAAGATCGCGTGCTGAAGAAAATAAATAAATAAATTGGGTTTTGTTATGATGGAACTGAAAGATAAATGGACACAATTATCCCAGTCTGTTACTGAAATGACAGATTTGTAGGTAATATAACAGCCTGCTTTAGCAACGCCTTTCACAGTTGTGGCATGATTAGAGCAAGAGACAGCAGGCCTGCCCTCACCACAGAGATGGCTACATGAAGCACTGTTACAAATAGCTAAGTGCCTTCTGATGTCTTATTAATATGCTCATGCAAGAAGAGAACAGAATAGACAAAAGAGCTGAGTCTGTTCCCTTTCATGAGAAACACGGGAAACCACCAGGCAGAAAACAAAGGACACCTCGAGCTCCCTCCCTTTAAAATATTTCCCAATTAAAATGTTAAGCAAATACCATTGGTCTCAGACTGTTTACACAAGGCTGGTCTTGTCAAAGAATAAATGCTGGCAGGGCAGGCAAGAAAATGCCAAACTCTCTCATCTTCTGTATACCTGTAAAAAACTGCATAATTAACAGTACAGCAACTTTAGACAGGCCCCCAGGGCTAGAACCACAAAATCATTTCGACCCTGCCATCATTGCTGCCATGCTTACCTCCAAAAGGCAGAAACCCCGATTGCTTTGCCTGTTTCTTCTTAATCTGCAGTCCTCAGATAGCCAAATTGCCATGTCTTCATCAGTGACACTCTCCTAGTTTTAAAATCCACATTACCCCTGGACCCTGGCTGCCAAGAGACAAACAGCGACACCTCCTTCCGATCTCCACAGGGTGACCGGAGCTGGAGAGTCCATGCTCTCAAATGCATCTTTGAATGAAACTCAAACATTGTGGTTTGTTGCTGCCTTTTCCCAGCTGTGCGAGTGGTGGCACAGCTACCACAGACACTGTAGATGTATTTTCCCATCCTCATGGAATGGCAACTTGGTTGCTCTCAGGAGCCCAGCTTGAACCTTGGCCTTCCCTGGACATTGCTTTCTCTGGACATTCTTGGTGGTCTGGACATTATCAGGAAAGCAATTACAACCTCTGTTCTCATGGCTACTACACTAATTTTAGGAACACAGAATTACAGAATCATGAAAGTTAGAAGAGACCACTAAGATCTTCTAGTCCAACCATCAACCCATCCCCACCATGCCCACTAAGCCATGTCCCTCAGTGCCCACATCTACATGTTACTTGAACACCTCCAGGTGGGTTGAGGGCCAGTGACTCCACCACTTCTCTAGAAGTAAGAGGGCTGTAAAGGCACCACACTGCAGAAACGACCTCCATCAGGAATACAGGAGGATGGAAGAATGGTGGTTTTTTTACTCTCAAATTACAGCAGGTGGACTGCCTCTCTCCAGCCCTGCTACTGCTGCTCCCATGCGTATTACAGCCCATTATTCATATTTTAATTCTTTCTTTACATGAAATAATTCATCACAGCCCATTATTTTATATTATAACTTATTTCAAAGGATTTTTGTACTGGGTTGTATATTAATTGTTAATAAATATATCAATTAGTACATATATATATGTACACATATGACAGCATTTTGTGGGCAAACAGGTATAGATGGTCATCCACCAAATCAAATGCACATGCATGATATTTTATTAAAAATATCATTGTGATTTAATAATAGCTACAAAGATATCTAGATTTGGTGGCATGCTCTACCAACATAGCAAAGCAGAAATGCTGACAAACCTCAAACTCTGGAGTCAGTAAGCAATTATGAGTGATAATCAGAATTTAAACACTTCTACTTCTGAATATTCATACAACTCAGTAAATGTTATGCATTTATTAAAGATCTGTTGCCATCCTTCCCAGAGACAGAGGACATACAATGCCTGGCTGGTTTAATCAGCCTCCCTACAAGTAAATGGCTTCTTAAAAACGCAGAGTCAGTATCTCCTCTCCAGACATCACTGGGCAAGCTGATCTCTTCTAAGCATGCTGTATGTTATACTAGGTCTGTACTGGCCCAATAACCTAATACTCTCCTTAGCTAATTAAACTGTGCATAAATAGGTTTCACTTGAAGGCTCTGGGAAAGGCTGAGAACTGTGAGTGAAAATTTTAACAGAGCCTTTTGGCTCTACTGTTTGATTATTTTTTTTTCAGTTGGTTGTTTTTTTGCTTTTTTTTTTCACAGGATGTGTGAAAAAAGGTAGAAAAAGCAACTAATGACTGAGTAATAGGCAAGTCTCAGCTGTTAAGCTAATTTCATTAATACTAACATTGAGAATTATTTACTGTTGAAATTTTTAGGGGAAAACACCAAGTGTTTTGGGATGTTTTTCCAAACTTGGTGTGGTCAAAAAACAATGTTGCTTATTTCCTTTAATGTCTAATTTCTGTACTTTGTTTCAGGAATAACACAAAAGGGATTGCCCAGAAATCTCATTGTAAAATGTACACACTTATAAAAAGCTTCCCCAAAACAAAACCTGAATATTTTCTTTTAAAACAAAGTTTTACTTCAATAAAATAGGACGCTTACATCAAGGGAACATAGGGTCACATTTTCTTATTTTGTGGCTACAATGTTTGAGAACTTACATTTTTGTAAGAACTTATCGGTTCAGCTCTCTGGGCAATGGCTAACACAAATGCATTGAGATATTCTAGTCATACATGTTATTTAAAAATATTTAACTGCAAGTCTAAAGGGCAACAGGTAGCTAACAAATTTTAGTGCTCAGTAGCAAGGAAGATACTTTCTATGAGAAATTATTGAGCTGAGTTCCCTTTTTAGTCAATGAGATTACCATTCTTGGCAGTCACCAAGGTGTTCCAATCGTCCAGTTCATAACGTGACTTTGTAATCCCCATTATTAATTTGCTCTTGCTTAATTTTATTTTATACCATTACCTTTACATCCACTTGTCTTCCTAATGTCTTCTTCAGAGAACTACTTTGGGCTGTATTCTATTTAAATAACTTGGTTACTCTAGAAATAATATCTGCTAGATATTAAATCTGACAACAAATATTTATTTGAGTTTTCTTTCAAATTTGTCCTAGCTTGTTAGAAAGTACCCCAGAATGAGTCAGAGGGAAGATCAGGGTAATTTAAAGTAATTTTCTTTTATTATGTCTGGTTCTTTTATGGGAAATCCTTTCTTTGGAGGGATCTGCAGCAGAGCATTGCTATTCTGATTAAAACATTGGCTTAGACTGGTCAGTTCAAACCTCAGTCCAAGATTTGAGATTAATCTTTTGTGTTTTCCTTTTTTCAGTTAAAACAGTAAGTTCCTTATTTCACTTTTTTATTGCATATGTAGAAAAAAAGCTTAATGCAAAATAAACTTGCTACAAATGAGTAGATAACTACTATTTGTGATATCAGAGTATTGCTAATATTTGTATTTTTCTTCCTCATATTTTTTATTTCTATTTTATTTTTTTCTTATTATTGTATTATTATTTTTTAATTTTGGAAAGACTTGGTCGTAAGATCAATGTTATGGCCATTTTTATAGCGATGACTACTATGATATAAACTATTTCTCTTTTTCATCTTCTCCTAGACATCTCTTTTACAAGAGCAGGTTAAAAAGCCCATCAAGAAAGGCTGCTCTACAAGAAACATAGTTACACTTTTTATTGTTTTCATTTACAGCAGTAGAGAAGAAAAGAGGAATCAGAACCATTTATCTTTCTATATAAATGTTCTTGAACAAATGTAAGTACAAGCTAAAAATAGGTACCATTTATAATATCTATTATTTTTTCATAACTAGATTATGAAACACATTTTATTTGGAAAAAAAGAACTCTTTCATGAAACATATTTACCGAAACCACAACCATCGGCTGACGTACCCTATATATATTTTGTCTTTCAACAAATTGCAAAAATATTGGCACAGTGTGTGTAATTTTAGTTTTTTTTCCACAGTTTCGAATATAAAGGTAGTGCAAATGCTGGAATTAACTCCTGAGTTAAGTCTTCTGTTTCAAACACTGCACTGTGAGCACCAAAATGTACAACACTTAGAAAAGAGAAATATGTCTTTCCCAATATTAATAGACTGCTTTACAATTTGATAAGAAGCAGAAAAAAAGCTTTCTAAACTTATAATCACTGATTTCCATGAAGCCTGGATTGTACCAATAACTTTTAGCAAAACCCTTTTTCAAAGCCTTGGAGAACCCTGCTATAGAACATACTTACCAACCCTACATAAAACAAACGTCACATTTATAAAGGTCTCAGAGTGTTGCATCTTTCTTACTCATTTGTTTTGTTCCCTAACAGCATGTAGCTTTCAAAACCTATATAAAAAGGACTCGATGTACTTGAAAAACTAAAGTAAGCAAGTAAGTAAAACAAAACCCTTCCCCGATCTCTTCATATTTCTTTTTTTACTTGCATTTTCTGATGTTGAAAAGGTGTATTTTCCAAAATATCAGAACATTAGATGACAGGTCTTGATTTATCTACTGATTTTCCTTTCAGCATAATTGGAAACAAATTATTCTTAAATTTAAAATGATCAGATCACTTCAAATTTTTTGCATACAATGCACTATTACCACAGCAATCTAAAGCATCCTGGAAAAATCAATGTTTGTGTTTGCACTGAAGATGTTGTCAACCATCCAGCGGACTTGAATAACAAATAAGACAGTACCACACTTCAAGATAGGAAAGAGGTAATAAACCACAAATTTATGCTACATACAATTATGTTTTTGCTATTTTATATAACTCAGTGACAGTAGACGATATTTTTTAATTGTGAAATTGTTTGAGATAATGAAGAAACTGAAGTTCTGGAGTAATTTAAGCAAGAAAAAAAGGGGAAAGTTGACAAAATTATATTGAGAGAATTCTTTCAGCTTAGGTGTTGAGTAGCAGAAATTATGGAAATATTTGTGAGAAGAAAAGGGGATCTGGAGATAATAGCTGAAATCATCAGCAGAGCAGGGAAATTTTTAACGAGTAAGCATGAAAAGGAATTAATTCAGAGCGTAAGCAGAGACTGTGTGTCTTATAACCTTGAAAACAATCACAAGAGAACATGAGATGAAAATAATAAGAGATTGAGTTTGGTGACTCAGAGACTATAAAAAGGGATGTGACATAGTCAGAATATCAGGTAGGAAAGATCATCTTGATGACAACAGTCTCAACTAATTGAAGAGACAGAAATTAATATTTAAAAAAAATTGTTTAGGTCTGTCACAATGAGACTATTTGTTCAGTTTAATTATAAGGTTCCTTACAGAAGAAGATCTTCCTACAAACAACAGGCAAAGTAATAATGTCTTCCCTGGTAACATATTTAGATCCATAAAATATGTTTCAGATAAAGAGTACGCAGGGTAAATATGCAAGTGAATACTGACAGTTTCAAACAAATTATACAATATAGTAGTCTATAAAAATATAATTACGAGCCTGGTTGTTTTTATTTTTGGTCAGTTCAATCCAATCTGATATTTTTAATTTCTTGTCAAGAGTATCACACAGCTGTGTCCTCAAAGACTTACAGAAAGCTGTTAAAAAAATTGAGGCTGGTATTTCTTGTCTCTATCTGTAAAAACCAAGCAAGGGAATTAACATCAATGGAACATTCCCAAGGTCTAATTGTCCAAGTTCTAAATACCCTTCCTAATTCCTGGAAACCACTTAATACTACGTTCTCTGAATTGTCGCATTTCCCTCAGCTGCAATTTTACCCAAAGATGATCTCTCCAACTCAGTCTTTTCTCTCATCCTCAGACAGATTCTCAGACTCCTGACATCCCCCACCCCAGGTTTGGACTTTTGTCTTCCTCCTACTCCTGAGCCCTTGATGTTCTTGCCAAGTCTGCAGCCCAACCTAAGCCAGCAGGCTGGTTGGCACCTGTTTGGCCTCACTGTCTGCTTCTTTGCCTTTCAGTCATGTCCATGTCCAGATTCTCCCTGACCACAAAGATTTGATTCCAATTCTAGGCTTTAATCTTGTCCTGAAGTACTAGGAACCCTATTCGCTTTTGGCTGGATAAGTCATTTCTCATTTCTGCTTGGACCCAAATTATCTTTGCCATCAGTAAGATGGTTACCAATTCCCACGGTATTAGCGATGGGTGAAGTGAAATCATCACTGTCATATCCTCATGAAAGGCAGGTTGTAAACCAATACAGAATAATAACAGTGGGTACAATGTGTAAGTTTACACTTATTGGAATCACTGTTTGCCTTTTGTATTTTTAGCTTGGGGCTAAAACCACACCCTGTCCTCCCTCCCCCGCCCCATGATGGGCAAACCCAACAGAAACTCTGCAAGTTGAAACTCATGGAGCTTCCTGGAGCTTCCTAGCCCTTCCATAATTATTTTTATCCCCAGTGTAAGAGATGATTCAGTTGCCAGTTCTCTGAAGAGAGACAGAGATAAAGAGAGAGAACAAGAAGAATATGCTAAATTACTGTTGAAAGTAATGCTTTCCACATGAAGTAGAAGATGGTATTAGAGGATAGATGGTCACTGGAAGCTCAAAGGGAGGTATTTGAACTGTGTGTAAAAGTCTAAGGTTTCCAGGTTTATCCATTATCTGTGGTAGAACAGAGATAAACAGTGTTATGTAACCATTTAACCAAAGCTTTGAGAAGAATTCACGTGAGAAAAATGAAAGGAATAAGAACCGAATTGTTTATATTTCCTTTTCCTCTTTACAAAAGCAGAAGGAAGTATTAGCTGCACATGGAGTTTACAGTGAATATGAAGGCAGTTTCAGCCTAAAATAGTTTAGGGGTAAAAGAGACGGAAGTGGGAGAATCAGTGAATAAGATTCAGTGCAATACAGGTCTGAGGAAGGTCTGCAGTTTGGAACTGATGTACTCTGCTTAGAAGAAATCACAAGATTTTTGTTGAAGAGCACAACAAATAGCAATTACATCCCTGTGAGTAATGCAGGAAAGAAATGCAAAGGCCAAAGCAAATGCAAAATCTGAGGACAGTTAGAAAAGAAGAACAGACCTAGAAAAGATCTTGGTTTTGGTATAACGAAAAGCCAAAACTGTGGAGTCTGAACTATCAGTGCTGTACTCTGAGGTGGCTGAGAGGGATTGTCAGAAGTAAGAAGTGTTAGTCCTACTGACTGTTGTGTGGATGTGTTCCAATACACTTTTGAAATGTATTTGCAAGACTGGAAACGTGATGGAATTTCAATTATTTGATAAGGTTTGAACCCACTTCAACATTCTTACACTGGTACCACAGGCTCAGCTGCTGCAGCTCACACACAAAAGGATGTGAACTGGAGAAAGGTGTCAAACTGTTGCCCCTTAATGACAGTTCCATAAAATGAGAAAATGTATGTTTGCACAATTACTCTAATTTTTCTTTTTTCCATTGTCAGAGCAATCCTCAGTGGTGAAGTACCCACTGATTCAGGAACTGAATGCTGTGGACAGTACGCACATAATCAGATTTCTAGGAAAAAACAGCATGGAATAACTTCTTTTTTTCCAAAAAATACCTGGTTTAGTGGACTTGGAGATCATTAAATCATAGAATCCTTAGAGTTGGAAGGGACCTCTGAAGGCCATATAGTACAACTCCCAAATGTCTGCAAAAAACTTAATGTCTTAATCATCTTATTATATACTGTACAATTTACATATGGGGTGTTAAAAGACTATTCAGTTAGTCAAGGGTGGCCTGTTTGTAAATAACTTCTAACTCATATGATTTGTTCCAGAAAGAGAGACAGTTTGTATGTAAATCTGTTTTTGGATTATTGCTTTTCTTTTAATCTTACAATGTGGCAGACAGTCCCATGAGTTCTATTACATGTGGAGTGACTTTCTAGCTTCATTCTTTGCCAAATGGCTCCCTTATTTGAACAACAATAAATTTTCCTTGTATTATACACCCCGATAATAATTGATTTTGGCTAAGAACAAATTAATTTTCTGTTTTGCAGTGATGATCTGGTCTTTTTACTCAGAAAGAGGCCATGTTAATTCTTTGACAGGTTGCAAGTGTCCCCTCATAAGTTTCGCCTTTATTAAGGGAAAACATCTGCTGAACTTAAGACATTCCTCTTTTTAGAAGATAGGATTTTCATAGATGACGCATTTGTGAAATACTCACAAATATGGGACTAAATGTTATTTAATTAAAATCTGTGTTCCACCTTGACCTTGGCTCAGCTGTGCAAAGCACTGCTTCTTAATGAATAGTGATGATGCCTGAGACATCAGTAATAACAAAGACACGGAATCACCAGTTAGCAAGTGGCCTTGCATGAGCTCAGAGGCAGCTGTATCTTCAACTGACCTATTAGTACTACATTACCAGTGTAATTATCAGAATAGAAATAGTGACTAGTAAGGAGCTCCAAATCAAAATACAAGTATGACTGTGCAACTCCATACCAGTACCAAAAAGAATACTGGACCTCTGCACCATGAATTTGAAATAACCATCTCCATGGGACAATGACATGGGCCTGTGTCTGAAGTGTGGGACACTAAAAAGGGTGGGGAAATATGGAAACAAGAATACTTCTTTTCTGAGCTGGTGCCAACTGGTTGTCAGACAAAAGATGAAGTTGGTTATGTGTACCCTGAAAATCACAGCCCCCTGTTGGTCATTCTTTATCTGAAGGAAAAGGGTTCTTGTGACTATACGCGGAAAATGTAAGTGTAATAATACAAAGTTGGCACAGTGGTGTGCTGGTTGGTAAAGGCAGACATTAGCAGCTTAGCCATGATCCCAGTAGATGAGAGAGTGTCTGAGACATACCTGATATTCACACCTGACATGAAATCCTGGCTTTCCTGACTGTGATATAGCAGAGGTGAATTTGAGTCTATTCAGGTGCTGTGTAAAATGGCTGTAAGCCATGGCTGTCACCTCCACTTGTCACACCCTTGCTTTGACCTCTGCTGAGCTTCCTGCTCCTCTCTTACCCAGTTTCATGAGTACAAGCTCTTCTAATTAAGCTGATGCAGCAAGAGCAGTGTGGATGCTGAAGGGCTGTAAAAGGTACATTACTGAGGTGGAGTTGTTGGGTGATTACAGTGCACAGAGGTCAATACTTAAAAGCAAACAGAAAGGGAACGGGCAGAGGGACCTCGGGTGCTTTTTGGGGAGATGGCAGAGCTGCATCTGTGTCCTATCTGTAGGGAGAACTCAGAGGTTTCACTGAGGATGAGTGTGAGCAGCTAAAGTGAGGTTGCTTCCATCATTGCTTTCCAGCCATGGGAGCTGGCAGGGCATGGCAGGAGCACAGCCTCAGAACTCTATCAAAAAGCAGAAGTCTCTGATGATGCAAGGCTTGAAGCTTGCTTCCAAAAGAAATGCTGAATCACAGTTTTTTGCTTAGTATCTGTAGTGGTAACACTGGATAGCATGATCTCAAGGTGTTTCTTGCTCTGGGCACCTTAGACATCACTTGCTGCTCAGTACATTTTGCAGTAAGTTGTATTTTAATGAACTCTGACTAGCCACACAAACTTTCTGTATTTTTTTCTGTGCTACATATTCTGGAGAAACTAGGTCTGGCAGAGGGAAATCATTATAAAATTATTATAGTATTTATTCCCCAGTTTTTCTGGTTCATTCACTAAAAAACCTCTCCAATATGCTTTAATTTTACAAAAATTATTTGTTTAATCAGTAATTTAGCATATTATTGTTTCTGTATTATAGCCATAGCTAATAAAAGAAACAAACCAGGAAAAAGATTGAAGCTAAAATCAAACTGATATGAGTACCATGTTAATGATGTGCCTGCTGGCAAAGGCAGAGTATAGCAGAGAAATGACTGCATCAACAAACTCCAGGTGATTCTTTATCTACATTTTCAACTGTTATTAATAGTTTAAACATTCTTATGACTGATTCTGTCCAAAGGCTAGAAACATGAGACTCACTGGAGGGTTGCAGTCCCCCATCAGTCCCACACAGTCCAGCACAGACGATGCTGCTCTAGCTAGTTTGCTAGTCAAAAAAGACTGAAGAAATTTCAAACTGGCCAGCAGCAGGTGTGAAAGATTTGAGCACTGGATTCTGGACCTAGAACCACGTTTAATATGCATAATCTTCCTTCTAAAGAGAAATGCTCAAATTATGTCAGTTTTTAATTAAAATTTACGAATTGTTAATAATTGAATAGGTAAATATATAAATCAATAAATAAACAAAAAGCTCTCCCAAGAAGGAGTAGCTTGTAAAAGATACTTGCACCTTGATGCCTAAACACATTTATGAATATTTGTGAACCAAAGGTATTTAGGCATCTATATTCCTTTAGGCATCTTCTGCAGCCACTAGGCTTACACCACTTGAATGTAAGAGCATTGACTAGCAAAAGCCCACTTGACTTTCTTCTATTTATCTCGTAAAGTATATTACAATCAGAACAGTTCTATTATTGATATTTATTCCTTTTTCTTGGAGTCTCCTTTTTTTTTGTATCTTTCCATTCTCCATGTTCCCTTGTCCTATTATATTATTATATTTTGTTTCAAATAAGTAATGAAAGTTTGCTAACAAGTACAACTGATATCATGACATCAAACTATTGCTAAAATAATTTCTATTTTTATGTCATAATAGTTATAGGATTCTAGATGAAAATGAACAATCACATCTTTCTAGTGATTTCAAATTCAGAGTTGTGGCTTTTTTTTTTATCTAAATGCAAAAAATGAAATTTAAAAAAGTAAAATAACAGTATCAAGCTGAAGAAATTATTCACTGCAGCTCTAGAGAGGATTTGATTGTTTATAATGCTACAGATCTACCATTGTCTCCTTTCCATGCATATACATGCGTATCTTGTTAAAGCTATGAAGTTTCCAGACTTGGTGTGTATGCTCCATAGAATTGTCATGTATTGCCTTTGGCTGTATTTAATTTCCAAGGAAAGCTGAAAGAATGAAGTCTTGTCTTTCTGGATGGAACTAAAACAAAAATAATATATATTAGCAACTGTCTGCTGAGATAGAACCAAATGATACTTGTACTTTTTAGTAAGTCCAAGGATACTTGAACAGAATGAATGTCTGCGATCAACAAGGAAAACTCTTTCTAATGCGGAGGCTGAACTGTAATCTGCAACACAAAAAGAACTACAAACTGTAGCAACAGTAATAGAACAATTATTTTCATGCTTTCCTTTTTTTCTTTCTTTTTTTTTTTTTTTTAAACTTGCTTTTGTTATCTTTTTAGGGAGGTCCTGCTAAATTTCAAGCTGTTAAATACTATCTACTATACTGCATATAATTCACATTTTCAATTTCTTTTTTTTTCTCATTAAAGTTAAATCTTGCAGTTGGCATCATTAAGCAATTGACACATTTTGCTCCAGAGTAATTACCTTCATGACTCTGTTTGTAGTGCTCTTTTTATTCAGAATGGGAAATACCTGAAATAGTCTGGTAAATTTTACTAGCGCAGGTGGGGAATGTCCAGTTTAATGGCCCCACTGTATTACTCTTTGTTATTCATGTGCGCCAAAAAATACACAGGATATAGATGGGGCTGAGTTAACTTTGCTGGAATTTCCTGACTTATTAATACTTGATCTTACATCCTTAATATTGTCAACAAACTGGCAGAAATGGGAGAACTATGATGGTGTACCTTCATTTTGGTGGGTAAATAGTCAGAGAATTAAAAGCAATTTAATCTTCCTAGTAATTGGACAGACATCCATAATACAGTCACACATATACATAAGTACATATATTCTGTCTTGCTTATTTCGTAGTATACAAAATGTGAGTGAGAATTGTGGTTTACATGACAAAAAAAAAAAAAGGTACTTGAGATTCTGATGGAGGACTGTGTTGTTCAATTATTCATTGTTCAAGCACAGAACAATAAAATATATTTTAGGAGTCTGGTATATGGGCTGTATTTGTATTCAGCAAACAAACAGACCTTTGATTTGGCTCCTCTGAAAACATTAATCCTTCAGATTAATAACTGATAGCTGCCCCTTATCTAAGGAGGTGTATATTACTGGGGCTTTTTACTGAATAGGATGGTAAGCACTGAGATGTAATTATGAAGCATTTGTTATGTTGGTATTCCATGCAATAGGACACAATTCTTCATGCGGATGCTTAAGAAAGCCTCACCCTTATATGTTTTCTGATTCCTAATGCCCAGAGTTGTATGGCCAACCAGGAGAGGCATGCCAGGACAAGCTCACTGACTCAAAGTAAATGACTTGCAAAACAACCTGGGAACAAGAAGGTAAAATATCTGAGAAGGAAACTATAGTTAATAGTCGGTCAGAGAAAGGTCTGTTTTCAAGAACTGTTCATGTAATTCATCCCTCCTTTTTTCTTTTTTTCTTTTTTTCTTTTCCTTTTCCTTTTTCTTTTTTCCTTTTCACCTTTGAAAAGTGCAAAGCATTTCTTCTGTCATTGTTTTATTTTTCTTCATGTTTCAATAAATCTTGGGTTTTAAGAGGTTACTGCTATATTGTTACTTTGTCAATAATGTCCCCAAACGATTTGTGAATGCCACAGAGCAGTGTTGAGGGTTAACGGTTTCCTTAACCTCCGTGTCTCTGTTATTCACTGGCACACACAGAAGGCAGATTAAAGCTGGCTGCCTGTATCCTGATGGGAGATGTAGATAGATGCAGGGTTTTTTCCTGCCTTCCTGACGCAGCTGATTGAGGCCAGATCTGTGGTCCTGCACTGGTAATGATGCCCAGTAGTAGCGCTCTTGGCAGCACTGATGTGATGTCCAATCTCTGCGTATCTGCAAAGACTGTGATGTAGAGAAATACTTAAAAGCTATTTTTTTGTATCAATACAAGACTGCATTTTGCTGCAGCATGCAAGATACTTATTTAAACAGCAACTCCAACAAATTTGCCAAGATCAGAACTTCTGATGACTACTTGAGGGAAAGTGATGGTGGTAACAGTTGAACCAATATGCATACTGGTTGGTTTTTCTCACCGTAGCCTCACCAACAGGATAAAGACTCAGCATTTTTGCATATGAATATTCTGTTCTCCAAGTTGAATTTTAAACTCCCTCTCAGTACGTCTGTCAACTGCATATGAGTATATGTTTTTGTGCCCTTTCATATGTTGTTGGCACAGATGCATTTCGTTGGCTGAGTTCGTTGGCGTTTTAGGAAGCGTCTGATTTAAATGCAAACAGCAGAATAAATAGAACAAAATAAACAAACAAATGCACCAGGAGCCAGTGTTTCTGCAGTGGAAGCTGTGCAGGGCTCACAATTTACACATGCAATCTTTGCTTTCCTGCCCTCTGTTTCCCAGGTTTACTCGTCCCCACAGGAGATTGAATGTGTTATGTGTAGCAAGCAGCATTTCACTGCTTAGATGGCAGATGCTTTCTGTCTAGAGGAACTCTGGGTGATGACAAGCTGGAGAATGTCTGTTCTGAACCACCCCCAGAATGTCCAAGGACTTAATAGTTCAGAATAAGCTACTCAGAAAGAGCTTTCAATGGCCAAGGCAAATGTATTTTCTCTAGGTAACCTACTATACTGATTTTATGGTTTTTTTCCTCCTTCTTTTTTAATGAGTCATTGAATATAAAGAAGCACAACATTATGGATGTGCTTACAAGCAAACAACTGCTCACCTCAAAAGAGAAAAAATATTTTACCTACTACTGATATTTATTTTCTTATGTGGGAAAACTTTTAAATACTGTATGAGATGTTTTCCATGATGATGTGGGTTTAGCAGGGTTGCCAGAGTCCCATGCTTTACCATCAGAATGATAGCATGCTGAAATGACTAATACAGCTAGCAGAGAATTTCATGAAATGACATGCCAGACAGGTACTATTAAATATATGGAAGATGCTTTAGGGTACTCTTGTATTGCAACCCAATAATGACAGTAGCTGAACAACATCTGCAGATGGGATCTTGAGTAAGAGCACCTTGAGGGGAACTAAGTTTTTTATGATAAAAAAAAAAAACCACAAAGAATCTCCTACAGAAAAGGACAATAGGTCATATTCAAATGTGTGAAATATTAAGAGAAGAAAAATAGGTCACAATATTCCGAAGTATCAGTCTTCTCTGATGTCACTAAGTCCTCTGATCACCTTAGCAGAGGTCAGCTAGACAGATGTGAAACACTTTCTCACAGACATATTGCTTACGCCCCATTTGATACTTAGATGGTCATGGGGTTTTGTGTCAACGTTTTGATACAGAAAAGAACTTGCAATTCAGAGTCTTCTCACTTCTCATGATCCCACTCCTTAGAAAATTTCTTTTTTTCTATCTTGATTACTGTAAAGAAAATATAGCACCATAGTATTCATGGTGGAGTGGAGAAAAACTGCCTGTGAGAAAAGTATAAAAAAACAAATACTGTATTCGAAACCTGAATGGAGCCTCTGATTTTTTTTTTTTCTATTTACTCCAATTAATTTTAATTTTAAGTTCTTTTTATTATGTTATTAAAATCAGAACACACATAGAATAAAGTTTGCTGTCTGCTCTAGTTCACAAAAATGAAAGCACAGCCTGTACTGAATGATAGAGTTGTGCTTTAATGTCCAGCCATGTGGTTTCTCCATGGAAAACTAATGAGTTAAAGATGAAATTCCTCTTCTAGTTTGCATATATCTTCTTGCAAGCATTCTGCTGAGCAGAAGTATAATTGGAGACTCTATACAATTGAGTCTTGTACTTTTTAATCCTAACATCATAAGCTACGAAACATCCTTCTTCCCACAAAAACGAGATGTTTTTGGTCCTACACATGCTCAGTCATGGACATTTTTTAAATAAAATAAACATTCTCAAAAATATTAGGACCATTCCCCTGAATTTTATTTAATACCATCTGGAAATAGACCAGGCTAAAAAAAGAGAGAAACAGAAAGATGTAATATGAATGTCTCAAAGCTCAAAGAGTCGTCCCAAGTTTCTGTACTAGGGACTTCAGCTCTTATTGAATCAAAAGAATAAAAAAGAAGTAGAAAGCAGAGAGGAGTTTCCAGTCATGCTTCTCATATTGTTTTCACTTACTAAACTTCATTCTGAGTTCACAGGAATGGGTTCAGAAAAGTCTCCTGGACTTTCAGCTATATCTGAAGTTGTATAAGTTGCCTTCTGAGGTGTATTGAAGGTTGATGGTGACATTTCTCTTGTATTCAACTATATGAAATACAGTATAGTGATTTTATAATGCCTGCGATGATTAACAAAACAGTGAAACCTTTGAAACTATGACCTTCTGTTGTCCCTTTTTTCTGCAGTTTAACTGAAAGGCCACAGACAATTCTTATTCTCAACTACGTCTGCACAGAAAGTACCAGGAACGTTTGTACCAAATTTAATACCAGTAGATATTTTTCTGCAATTATTGTTTGTACATATGAGGTACATCCAGAATTCTTGATTTTAGGTGAGAAATCATCAGAGGAGGATATTTTGGCTGAAGTGGGATTGCACAGTATATCATGAGTTTTGGTTTCTGACATGAGTTCAAGTGTTCCTGCAATACAAATGAAAAAGGTGGTTTCCCACTGTGGTTGGTAGCCTTCCTCACAGGAATGTACTGATTTGATAGAAGATATGGTTCCTGCTAAAAATTTAACTTGCTCCATCAGGAAGAACTGAGTCTGGAATAATGAAAGAATGTTGTAATTATCAAACGGTGAATAATGATAATAATAATAATAATAATAATAATAAATAAGCTGCTATTTTTCCTTCCCTTTTTTTCTGAGTAAAGGCAACCAGTGATCTCTTCCTCCTTCAGAGATCACTGAAATATAACCAGTTATGCCTGCTTGCATAAGCAAAACTTCATAGTAACTTACATTTCAACAATTTGCAAAGTTCTAAAAGAAAGAAGGATGCCACTTCAATAAGCTATGACACATTACAGTTTCCATTAGGCTGATCCTTTCACCCTTGGCAAAGAGTCCACAAGTAATTCTTCCATTCCTATAACTCATGTGAATCCTAAATCTGGCCCAAAGGTTGGGAAAGTTTGCTTTGAATTTCTAAATTAATTTAAGCACTGGTTCCAGAAAACGTAACTCCCAATGAAGATTCACATTTTTCAGAATGAGAATGCTATTTCTTACTTGAATTTATTGATTTATTTATTGCAGTGCAGATGTCATCCCCAGGAATGACTCTGTTGAGATAATGATAATAAAGTTACTTATATGTAGTCATATTTGGCAAATTTCTTATGCAGATGAGCCTTCTATGCTTGGAGAACGTCTTTTGACAACACTTGAATTATATCAAGGGTTATCTAGGTGCCAGCAATAGTGCAATCCAAGAAACGATTGGAATGGAGAACAAGATCTAATTGTAGCTTTTATTTTCAAAGGGAGTAAAAAGAGTGCGCAGCAGAGAGACAACAACTGGTCTAGCTGGAGAGAGCCGTATTGTGGGCCGAAGGGAACGTAACTGAGAAACAGGGTTATTCAGACTTGAGATGCTTACATGGAACGTGAAAAACTGGGTTATTGATGTGTCATAACATTCCTGTGTGACCTTAGCAATCCGCAGGCCCAGTTTTGAAAAGAATTCAAGGTAGATAACTCCTAATTTTCATATATAATTAGTTATAAAACTAATATAGTGTGTGGCTACTGCTACAGCAAGCTTAATTATGTTCATTCATGACTGCTTTTCAAGTATGAGTTTCAAGTGTTAGCATTAAATTTACCTTAATTTTAAGTCTCTATCCTGCAAATATTTATAAGTGCTTGCTGTCATGAGTAAGTCATTACCTAGAAGAAAATATTAGCTACAGTGGAGTTACTCCACTCCATTAGAAGTGAGTGCTATCATAGAAGGAAATGTTTTCAGAGTTTTTATTTTAGTTACATTTCTATTTTAGTTACACACATATATATGCATACAGGTCATTACACAAGTACTTATAAGTATGTATATATTTACATACACATACATATATATATTTATAAAATTAATTTGTAACAACATTTTGTCCCTATATATTCTTTGTTGCCCTTCTCCAAGTTTCTTTGTTTTTTTTTTCCCCCATTAATGCATCCTCTTAATTCTCACTTTCTTTCAGGTGTAACTAACACACAAAACAACAAACTGTTCTCTTACTACAGAAACAGATATCTCCCCCTAAGACTTGGGTTGTGGAAGAACACTAAGTAACTGAAGTCCCATGTTTTCAGGACATGCCAACTATGAGTACAGTAATTCTATTCTTTTTTTTTTTTTTTTTTTTTTTCTGTCTGCATTTTTAAATTCAGCAATGCCATTTTCCAAGGCTGAAATGCAACCCGGAGGCCAGTTCAGACACGGTGTGATACAGGCCAGTTGAATTGGCTGGTGGTTCTACTCTGGATGAGTTAAAGAAGGAATCACCCGAAGCAATGGTAGCTCTCAGAAGGGGGCCTGCCCTTCAACAGTTTAAAGCCTTTGAAGAGAGATTTCCTTTGAGCAATGTGAAGTCTTTGTGGTGATGGGAAACATACATTTATAATTACAGAAGAACACAGTGTACAGTAGGAATAGTATAAAAGCATGCGATTTACAGTGTCTAAGGAGAAGCTTTGATGTAGAGGGCCCCACTGACCTAGTTTGCTGCTGAAAGCCCTAAAACCATGAGGCCAACTGACTGCAGTTACAGGGATGCAGGCTGTGAACAACATCCTTCTACTTCTGCACTGCCACTCCATGCTAAATGAATATTCTGTTGCAAAATTGACTGTACAGAAACATTATCCAAATAAACAGTAACTGTTCTTAAAAACATTAATAAAGTTCACAGCGCTTCTCTGGGGAAAAATGTGCTAAAAAAGAACCATTGTGATTTAGCATGCAGGCTGGGGAAAAGATTTATCTGGGAAGATTGTTTTCAGAAAAAAATAGCTGAAAACTTCATGCCAGAACAGCTACCCCTGGAGAGAGAGTGGGAAAAAACTGAAGGAAGGAAAAAAAAAGGAAGCAAGGAGGAAACAAGAAAATAGTAATCTCTGTTAACAAGGGAATGAATACACACCCAAGAAGTGATACTCATTCACAATGAGTAAAATATCAGGGACCACATGAGACTGTGTTCAATATCAATAACATGACATAGGAAGGGTGATGTATCTTTACCTCCAAAGTATGTAGTGCTGTGAACTAACCTCACATGGGATCCAGAACTAGAAATTAGATACTCTCCTCTGTAGGAAAAGCAGGAATGGTAAAAAGAGAATTGAAGAAAACACTGGCTACCATGTTCCCAACCACACACCAAACAGTCCGTATCAATACAACTGTAACAAGGCTTCAGCAATACCCACCAAGGGAAGATGGTCAATTCGTGGTCTGTCAGACACAGTTGAAAAAAAAAAAAAAAAAGCATGGGAAATCACATAATTGAGAGAATGAGTAGAGTTTCATAATACTCTAAGAGACATGTCACACTTTATATGTGAAAAATAATGTATTCTTTATTCTTAATCCTATCCAGACTGTGTCTTGAAACTCTTCTTGAGTTTCAGGTCCAAATTTGGATGCTGAGTTAAGAGAAGGTGGGTATCTGGGGGTTTGGCTACTGACCACATCTAAATAATATTATGCTGAGGTAGATCTGTCTGCCTTATAATCACTTTGCCTGTGGAATAGGGCCAATCTGAGGGAGGTCACTGAAATTAAAATGGAAAACTTAATTACTTAAAAATAATATGGGTGTGTTGGGTGCTTTGTTGGTGAGGATGATGTAGGAAAAGAGAAATATAAATGTTCAGCAAGAGCTATTTATAAATCTTACCTAGTGAGAGTAATAGACAACAAAGGATAAATCAGTGACTGTTAAGCAATGCTTGTGCCTGCGCAGAAACAAAAAAATTTTCAGTTCAACTTGATACCTAATAAATGCAAGGTACACAGTTGGTATGTGAGATGTCTTGAGAATCTCACTGCCTGTAATTCTGATGCTGATTATGTATCCTGTAGTCAACTAACCAGTCACTGACCTGATCACAGAGTAGAATAAGCCTTAGGCTCTTCTAGGTTTGTGGGTGGCATTCACATATCACAGTGCACCAGTCACTTTCTGTGGTTTCACTGCAGTACTTTTGGTGCCTGTGTGTTATGCCTGTTCTGCCAATATAACTGAGTCTTCAGAAATACAGTAAATAATAAAATCAACTTTTCCAGGCAATTTTTATTCAGGTCTTGGCCCCTTAGCTTTTGGCTTAATTTATTGTAAATTTAGATCTATTTCAGAGTAGGAAGTCACTCATAGATATTATTACCAATCCATTCTCCACTTGACTTGCCCCCACACCCTTTCAGCTGCTCAGCCTAGATCTGTCTCTGCTTCCATTTACCCTCAGCTAAGACTGGAAAAATCCTTGTCCTTCAGTCAACATCACCATTGCCACTATTCCCATGAAGTGTGTGCCATTTGTGCCGTTCTTTCCTAGTTTCAGTTGGTATTTGACCTGCCTGGGTTAATCACCATTCTTAGTTCTTTCACTCTTAGGAAATCATACAGTCTAAAGATAGAGAGACTAATGTAACTTCTGTGAACATAGGCAAAAGGCACATCTTTCCATCTGTCATATTTTTCTCTTAGAGTAAGCCTGGGCTGAGCAAGATCGTTTTAACTTGGAGTACATGAAAAATCTAAGTTTTACATCTTGTCCAGTGAATAAACAAAAGATGGAATTGGGAGTCATCCACATTAAGTGAAATTTCTTATTATGATTCTTATTTTTAACCACGTGTTTTTTCTTTCACAGACACTAGGCAGATCTGAAGGTTACCATCCTTGTCAGCTTTAAAAGATATTGCCACTGGATGCTTTGTGTTTCTTACCTTCTTTTTAAACCTGATCCAGGTTATTATACCACCTACTACACATACATTCTAGAGAACAGACACTGTCTTTGTTAGTGGCACTGGATTGGAATAAAATGGTCGTAATTACAGATAGATTTATCATATAAGCTGAGTTCAGAAACAGGTCTCAGGCTTTCTTGCATCTGTGAGAACACACAAGGCCAAACTCACCTCTATTCAGATGCAAGTTTGAGATAAACTTTGCATGAAGAGGAGGAAAAGCAATATATAGTTTATCTGCCTTGATAGCAGTATCACATAATTGATGTTGAACAGACAGTACAGTCAGAGAGGCCCACACAGAGATGCTCAAGTTTTGCACATGGTACAGGCATGGTCTTGCTGAGTGGCATATGGATCTGTATCCCTAGAGATGGTTATACACCCCTAGAGATACCTGCTAACTTCTTAGGATCCTGAAATTCTAGAGCTGGGCCAGAATCACACATGATTTCAGCCTGTGGCCTCAGCGTATCTCATAGCATAAGCAATTTCTGGCTGTGTGTTCAGAGAAATGCCAAGGACAACGCAGAGTATAAACTGGCCAGCTAATTATGCAAGCTTTGCCCTTCCCAGCCTCACACTGTCACATATGAATTTGCCTTTGGTCATTCACTTCAGACCTAACATCTCTGTCTTCTAAAACAAGCGTACAACATTAGGATTCACATCTTTCTTTGGAGTGTGATTTTAAGCAAGCATAATTACTTAATAAGCCTGTTTCTCCACAAATAGAAAAGTGCATATTACAGGAAACCATCAAAACAATTAAGAAAGACACAACATGGCTTGCACACTGACTCAGCACCAAGGAGAGTTGAAGGTGTGTGAACTGCTCAGAAATAGGTGTTAAAAGCATAATAAGACTGAGTTAGGAAGAATTTAGCTTCTATAATGAAAGCTGGCCAACACATGACACAAAGACAATTTCAAGGAAACACCCTTCTAACAATCAGTGATTCTATTGAGAAACAGTGTATCTGCCCATGCTTTTGGAACTGACAGTTATGATAGAATTTGTTTTCTTAAGGCCCAGAGTGAAGTGTTATTTTATACTTTGCATTTTAGTTTTAATATTTTATATATTTTTAGAAATGTGAAGTACTTGATCTTTACCCCTAGGCATCAGAAATTCTCCAAGAGTGACTATATACAGTGCTAATGAATCACAACGTGTCTTCTGAAGCAAGATTTTCCTTCTCCACTTCATATCTAAGAAAGTTGAGGCAAGAAAAGATATATGAGCTCCAAAATCTGTTGATAAGTAAGCTACTAATTTGGCAATACAGGATTTGTGGGTCATAAACTGAAGTCATTGAAAGGGTGCTTGAACACTTCATGGATAAGTGTAAGTACATATATACACACACACACAAATATATATGTATACGCATGGATAAAAAAAAAAAGAATAAACAAAAACTCAACTGGACCAATGTTTTCATGTTGAGCAGCAACATTGTTTCAGTGGAAGATATCTGAGACATGTCAGTCCGAATTCTCAAGCTGGCTTCTATTTAGAAGAGGAAGTCTCAGACTGCCTAGCCAAAATACTGATACACCCAAATCTTTTGGAAATCTGGGCTTAAAAGTAGCCCTTATAGAAATAAACTTAATTCTTCTGAGTCCCACTCTAATGATAGACCCTACCTCTACTTTCTGTGCCTTTTTAGCATGGGATTGCCTTCACTTCCTTTTTGCTTCATATCTCCACTTAACATTTTCTAGGCATCACTGAGAATAACACCAGATTCTATAGCTCCATGCATGGTACCTACTGAAGTATCTTCAGTGTGCAGTGTAAAGTGCCTGCACCCTTAACACTCCAGAGTTGCATAGCCCTGAGTCTAATCTTGCCTCAGCACAGTGACATAGAACATGAAATATATTGTTGCTAGGTCTAGAGCTAACACTGAGAGTTAAATTGACTGCATGGTACAAATGCACCCTATGTAGTTGTACTTCTATAGTGTCATTTGAAGCTATTAATTACTTCTCTTTGGAGCCTGCTGGTATGATACAGGACAGCAACTCTGCAATTACCACCAAAGCAGAGAGTCCAGAGGACTTCTCCCATTCACAGTAATAAAATGTTTTGGCTTTTTTTCTCAAGAATTTGCTTTTTATAAAGTGAGGAGACAGGAGACCCACTCCTCTGTAGTTTTCTCTTTCCATATCTTTTCCATTGGGGATTTACATAGAATTTATGGAAGTGTTTTTACTTTATTGGGATATTTTTCTAGTTACCCTTAAGTAACCTTTTTGAGCTCATTCATGTTCTCTGTGGTAGGGTGTTCTGTTATAATTATGGACATACAACAAACCAGTTAAGAGCTGAAAATAGAATATACAAGTCTTTTTTCTCACTACAGTTCAGAAAGGAGGTGACAAACTGCTCCATAGAGTTAGAAGAATCACTGTGGTTCCCCCAGAAAGCCAGGACAAGGGCTCACAATGCTACTGTGATAATGTGTAAAGGCCCTAAATAAAATCGAGGCCTCATTTTGTTGAGGCTGAACAGTTTCTTCTCTGAAGAATTTTCAATCCAAGACTTGAATCCTGTACCTATGGATATATTGTTTTTATGCAAAGAAATAAGCCCCAAACTAGCACACACACAAAAGAAAAAAGGTTTTTTTTCTATTATATTTTCCCATTATTTCTACAATTTAGGGATAGAAAACTGAGCCAAAAAAAGGACTAGATAACTTGTTCAAAATCATCAGACATTCTGATGAAGACAAATCTTTGCTGTCCTAATCCAGTGCTGAACTACAAGACTATCCTGCCTCTCACCTGCAGCTGTTTGTGATCATTCAAACCAGGTTGCTTGCTAACCAGAAGATCTCTCAGTTAAGAACTGCCTTGAGCTTGCAGAGGCCTGTAGCACATCTCTACAATCTGAAGGTATCCATCTAGCTGCCAGCACAACTATTCTTGCACTGTCAATATATTTTTAGGTACCTGAGTAGAAATGCATAACTCCAGTAGCTGTTAATAATATTCATCAGACCATTCGCTTATACACATTATATTTCTTTACTTCTCCTTTTCAACTTGTATTTTACTGCAATATTGTCCCACTTCATTACTTTTCACAATTACTACCAACTAAGCTTTCCAAAGGCAGACCCTCAAATTATCCTTCCAACTCTACATTTGTGAGGTCCAAATACATAATCTTACTCCTTAATTACATACCTTATCCCAGCAGCTTTGCATACAGTGTCCCCAAGCCATCTGCCTCATTGAAAGGGATATAAAGGTCCCAGTGGAAATCCTGTGGAGTGACAAAACCTCCATGCACAGTACTCATGTGTTTCTGGAAACTGTTGCTGGCAGCAGCCACTTATACTTTTTGCTGGGCATAGACCCCAAGGGATAAGCAACTACCAACAGCTGTTTATCTAAGATAGTTTTATCCATGATTAGGCAGTACTGCCAATGTGCTTCTCCTGCAATAGGTAGGTACCAAGATCTGTAACTACACAGGAAGTTCTTGCTGTTGGCAGACTGTTACATCACTCAATAAAAGTTTGCAAGCATATTCTGCCATGCTTTGTGTCTTGGCAGATTACTGATTCTGGAAATAAAGCTTTGCAAGCATATACTTATATGCAGCAGCCGATAAAGAGTTGTGCTATGCACAGCACTGACTGCCTTTTCCAGTTAAACTATTGTTTTTATTCAATAAAACTTAGATTGTTCCTGATTTGTGCCAATTTCATCTATACCGAGTTCTGCCAAGACTGAACTCAAATTTAACTGCTCTCCTATGTGGTATAGAAACACAGCAATACAAGATATCCTATGCTGGAAGGGACGTATAAGGATCATTGAGTCCAACTGCTGGCTCCGCACAAGACCACCCAAATTTCAAACTGCACTTCTGAGAGTGCTGCCCAATCACTTCTTGACATCTGTCAGCCTTGGGGCCATGACCACTGCCCTGGGGAGGCTTCCAATGCCCAGCCAACCTCTTGGTGAAAACCCTTTTCCTAGCACTCTGACTCTCCCTGACACAGCTCCATGCTATTCCCCTAGATTCTGTTGCTGTCACCAAAGAGATCAGCACCTGCTTTTCCACTTTCCTCATGAGGAAGCTGTAGGCCACCATTAGGCCTCTCCTCAGTCTCTTCTGGGCTGAACAAATTAAGTGGCCTCAATTGTTGCCAGCACATCTTGCCCTCCAAACCCTTCACCATCTTTGTCACCCTCCTTTGGATGCTCTCTAATAGTTTTATATCCTTCTTACATTATCCTACCCAAAACTGCACACAGTGCTGGTCAAGGTGAGGCAGCACTATTGAGCAGACTGGGACAATTACTTCCCTCACTCAGCTGACAGTGTTGGGCTTGGGCTTGAGGCACTCTAGGGTATAACTGGCCCTTTTGGCAGCATACTGCTGACTCATATTCTACTTGACATCAACCAAAACCTGTAGATCCTTTTCTGCAGGGCTGTTCTCCAGCCTCTCATCCCCCAGCTTGTACACACATCCAGAGTTGCCTGGTCCCAGGTGTAGAATCTGGCACACACTCTTGTTAAATTTCATGCACTTGGTGCTTGCCCAGCTCTCCATTCTGTCTGTACGACTGGTAAATCAGAGGAAGTTGGTTATTTCTATTAACATTTTTCCTATTTAACTTTTGAATTCTCATCACAAAGGGAAAAGATGTACAATGAATTTTAATTATCAGGAAAATTGTTGAGGTATGTTTGAACTTAGGTTTCAACCAGTGCACAAGAGAAAAAAATTCTAAGAACACTGTTCCAAGAAAAGCTATTCTTAAAGCACAGAAATGTTAGTCTAAAATTACATGTACTCCAACAACAGCTATCAAAAAGATTTCTGAGGGGCAAGGGTACACATACATCATGTCTTTCAGCATTATAAGGAAAAATTTAAGGATAACACTTTAAAAAATAATCCAGTAAGTATGAAATTAGCAACAGTATACAAGTGAATATCTTTTAGGACCAGGAGGTTTAGAGTTTAACAACCCCACACTTAGTCATGACAGGTCTTTCCAGTGCACACAGCTCAGCCCATCCTTCTGTGTTGAATATGTCCCAAAATAAGGGCACTGATATGCCTCAACCCTGTTAGTGTCTGAGCCAAGGTCACTGCATGTTACAAACACAAGAACAGAAAATGACAAAGAACTGTTTGGCTCTTTCCTTTCTTGCTTACCTTTACAAAGAGATCCATCACTGAAAACAGAAAGGCTCTTACAAGTTGTTTGTGCTCTCTACAATGGGCATTGCAGGTTGTTCATGCCCTCTACAATGGGCACTGGGTTGGTAACCCCAGAAAAACAAACGTCATAAACTCTTGCCAAAAGCAGACAAACTGCCTGGTAGCCTGAAGAGCCCTTCTTTGTCCACAAGGCAGAACAGTTTTAGCCAATAACAGGCTGGAGATTTGCTGGTGCTCTTCCTTGCCATAGTAGATAAAATTATTAATGCTTCCTCAGGGCTGTATTCAGTTGATGTAGTATCTCAAAAGAGGGAGACTATGCAGCATCTCTGGGGTTCTGTTTCAATATTTCAATGCCTCACATAATTTCTTTACTGTAGCTTGAGCCTGTTGCCCTTTAAGCTTTTGCTCTGGACCACCAAGAAGAATATCAATCTATAACAGTCTGCAACTACCTATTAGGTAGTTAAAAGCAGCCCTTACATGCCCCCTTAACCTTTTTATCTCTGGGCTAAACAAACCCAGCTCCTCATATACCAGGTGCTTTTGTGTCTACAGTTCATCATATAACACACACTCTGTACTGTTAATCATCTTGACCCTCCACTGAACTTACTTTCATTTATCAGTTTTATGTTGGGAACACAGTTAGGTATAATTTTTGAAATGTGGCCTCAGTTGCTAAAAAGAGAATAATAATCACTTCCTTCAACCTGTTGGTTACACAGTTGTGATACAGCCCAAGGTACTATCAGCATTTATCCATACAAGAAGACCTCAAGTGTAAGTTTACATTCAACTTGCTGCTCAACAGTACTTAGAAGTCATTTCTTGTCAAGGTGCTTCCCAGGTGGACAGCTCCCACAGCCTGTAATAACCCCGTGGGTTTATCCCTCCGCATGCATAGACTTGACATTTGCCTCTATATGTTTCGGAGAATGACCTTTCAAATAAGATCACAAGTCAGTTCTCAAGGAAGACACTGAAGGCAATCAGCATTGGGTAAGGCATAAGGCCCCTTTCCTGCCATCTGAATGGATGTGACACGTTGGGTATAAGACAGATGATGAAAAAGATCATTATAGGACTAAACACAGGACACATATTTGAGCTAATTCAGTGATCTCACAAGTAATCCATTCTGATTTGGCCAGATTTTACTTAGGTAAGAAAAAACACAAGAAAGTTAGCATTCAGTAGAAGCCTGAATTAATGTGACAGTACAGAAAGAAAGTTGACTTCTGAAAACTCCAAATTAAAAAGAGCTGCTCTTTTCTCTCAGCCACAGAGAGAATCGGCAGCAAATTCCTGATAGCTTCTTTGCTTCTCATGGATTCTTAGCAGCTTTCCACATCCCAGCAGCACAAGCTACATGTGTCCTTTTACCTCAGAGGTAAAAAAATTATACTGCAGGCCTCAACATTTTCAAACCCAATCAGTACGTGCCCTATTTTTCATAAGCTTTGCTGCTTGTATTGCAAGTCATACATTTACTGGAAAATTGCTTAGAGTTATGACCAGATAAAATTAAGTCTGATTTATCTGATTTAACTTTGGGTATTTTGATTCCTGAAATGGTGGTGAGTAACTTCTATATTCATAATATATTTATTGTGATGGTGAAAAAATATTTTTATAAGAAAGTATCAGAAGTTTCATTTATTTTCCCTTCTCTTAACCATATACACCCTGGCTAAAGGCTTCTTCTCACTATGGAAGTAGGCTACGTTTTCTTCTTCTAGTAAGCAAATAGAATAAACATGCCCAGGACAGCTCTGAATTTTGTGTTTCCCTTATTAAAACAGAGTACTATGTGCTCCTGTGATTTAACAAAGCAAGGGAAAAAAAAATATGATAGTAATAAGAAGTCATTTTAGTGTCCCAGTGACCTTAGAATATGCTGTTCAGAATTACTCAGCAGAGTCAATGAAAAGTTGAGTTTGTTAAAGTTTGCTCTTAAAATTTGTTTCAACTACCAGTGCTTAGTTATGTATAAGAAAACTCAAGTTTCTTGTGTTACTGTTCAAAATTAAGACACCTCTGTATTCAGTATCCTATAAGCTATGACTGTTTTACATATTAGTTTACTAAAATCTCACCTTTACCATAAAATAAGCTTTAATCTTGTCATTGCAATGTTTGTCATTTTACAGTTTGGAGCATGAAAACTGTCAACATGGGATCTTTTCAGACAGCCAACTTTACTGGCATAATTCTGATAACTATATAGTTGAGGAATTATTGTACGCTTTTAGAACGTATTGCGTATTTAGATCTGCAAACAAAAACTAATCACCCCTCACTGACAGACCTGGAAATGTATAATAGTATTTCTAGTCACTACAGAATGTGTTGGGCTGGATTCTTTGTTGATAAATCTTGTAAAAAGAAAAAAGAAAAAGAAAAAGAAAAAAAATGCACTCTTGGAATTGTACAAAAGTGATGAAAACTCACAATTTGTCTCCAGGGGCAGACGTTCAAGGTTGATATCAATTTATTTATTTCTACATGTATACAGAAATGCATTTAGTAGTAAGTTAACTCAAGTTGAAACGCTTCTGTAAGTCTTACTTTACAGCAAGTTAATTTCCTCTTAATAAAAGGCTTTTTACCATTTTCTGTTCTTATAGAAAAGAGTTTAAATGCAGTAATTGGATTTGACAGCATGGAAGGATTTGTAAATAGAACAGGTGAAAATGTAATTGGCAACATTTAAAAGCTAATTATCTGCAGCTATCAACTGGTCACCAGCTGTTCCAAATCATACAATAAAACATATACTAGGAGGAAAAATCATATGCTATGGGGGGGGGAAGTATTGGTAAAATTTTTTATGCTGGTGGAAGATAGATGGGTGATTCAGTTCTAATCTAAGTCTGATCCTAAATGGTCACCTGTGAATAGCTACCTTCTGCAATTTCTCACGTTGGGAACTAGTGCTGATTCTTTTCCTGGGTGCACTGGATTTTAACCATTGTGAGTTGTTAATGTTAAGAATGAATATTCCTGATTTACTTTGCTCTTAACTTTGGTGGAGTTACTCACGTTATCTAGTTACCAATATTTCTTTGCTCTGTTTCAGCCTAGCTTAGGAACAGAACCAGTGGATCAGAAGGACTGCAAGAGGGGTCTGAAAGAGGTTTTTGTGTTTCATACTAGCAGTAAAATGAAAGCAAAGAGAGTTTCCAAGTGTTTCTCAATTCCTTTCTTTTGTCTAGTTGCCTTTTATCCAACATTAATTGATGTAATTGCAACAATTTCATAGTCCAGTGAAGACTAACTAATGATGCTGGAGCTGTGTTCAGTTTTTGCAATAAATCAAGAAAGCAGTTCATATTAACATAGCTGTCCCCTTCTTCCCACCACATCATATTAAGAAAGATAAATATTTCTTTTTCATAGCTTAGGGTCTGGTGGTTAGATCACTCCCACACGAAGTGAGAAGGTCTGATACAGTACTTGGTTGTGCCTGGGGCGAGATCAAATCCAATGCTTCAGCCATTTAAGATCACCCAGTTCTCCAATCTCAGGAGGAACAGTATCTGCAGCTTCCATTGAGTTTGTTCCTTGCTGTAGAAACCAGTGCAAGATTTATGGAGCCAGAAGAGAAGAGTGAGCATATTTAAGTAGCTAGGAAAGTTTCCTAGAATGCAGCAGGCCTATTGTTCCAGAAGTGTCTCTAAGCAATTTTTGGTCAAAAAGAAACAAACCAAGATACTGCTCCAGTGGCAACTGGCTGAGCTTCATGTGATTAAAGGAAGGAATAATCTGTATTCCCAGAAACAGGCTTCAAAACAAACTCCTGCAGAAGGTGGGGAAACACTACACGTGCAATCAAGCCTTCCCACCAGAAGATACTGCCGCACTGAAGAATTGTTGAAGTAAAATATAGGAAGAGGAACTGCTGGTGCTGCTGTCTGACCTTGTGTGTGAGAGGCTCAGAACTAGCCAGCGCAATTCCTGCTTTCCCAAGCTCACACAAAGAAAGAAGGAAGGGAGGAAACTAAATAAGTGCTTTTTGTTAGGTACGGTTGTTGTATCTGTCCTGCCTGGTTACTGCATCAAAAATGATAATCTGAGGGCAAGAAAATGTTAGAAGAATCTGCAAAAAGCACAGCAGCTATTGAGAGAGAAGGTTCTGATTGCATACATTTAATTTTTCAAGTGCATGAATGTATCTGGAGTGGCAAGTCCAATGTCTACAGCTGAAGTTATAAATAAAAACCTGGGATGTTCATACTTCCTGCTTTATTAAAGAAAGATTAGTGAGTATGAAAGGAGGAAGGGAGGCAACAAAACTTAAAAAGGCTTAGAGTGGGGAGTAGCTTCTTCAGATATGAAATTCATTTCATTACATTTTCAGGAAGAAAATATATATATTCTCTAAATGTAAACACTACAGAGAAGAAATGTCATCTTGCCGCAAGACTCCAACACAAATTTTTCAGGCTGCAAGCTTACACACCTCATGCTCAGGCAACAAGTTGTCATGCACAATTCTGTACCTGAATTATCTCCGTTGAACAAAAACCCACTTTTTTCTAGACACAGGAGGTTAAATTGACTGGCATATTACTGAGTAAAGTTGGAAATATGTAAATATTCTACCCGAAGGTAAATCCTAAGCCTCACTTCCAGCCAAGTGCATCTCTGAAGTAAGGCATGCCTAGAGACGTAATGTTTACCATTCTTTTTCAAGTCAGAAAGTTTGTGAATTTGTGGAGGGAAAACAAGACTTGCCATGCATTTTATTTTTTTTAAGCTGGCACCTTATTCTAGGTAAGAAGAATCATCTTCCTAGTTACTAACCTTTAGGTAAAAAATAATAATAATAATAATAAAAGATGAGGCCATGTGTAGGGAAAATTAAACCCTTCTCGGTGAGATCAAGTGGGAAAATATAGGGAAATATCTGAAGTCAGCAGACTGTGTTTGGAGGCAAGGATCAGCCCCTTGGACACAGCATCCACTGGTGTCAGAAGAGCTGTTGTTCTATAAATTGAGGTCTACTGCTTTTGCCAAGGTATAATTCTCTGCCATGGTGCTGGTTTTACTCTCACTGATGCAATAGGTTGTCAGCAGAAGTGCCCCAGTAGTTGGAAAAACATTCAGTGTATAAGCATTTGGGAAAAAGAAAAGACGGACAGCTGAGGGATGTAGAAAATATTGCATCCTCTGCACAGTCCACCAGCTGATCTTTTGAACAGTCTGGGATCTATGACCAATGCAGAAGGCCTGCAGAAGTGGTTTCTTTGTTGATTTTTTTATTTTTTATTTTTTTAATAAAAAAGAGAGGAAAGAGAGCCACAGGATATAATGAAGGCAGGACACTGAGTACAAACTTCATAGGTGAGGATTTCCACCACTAGGTAATAGTGTGAAGCATTTCTAACAAATCTCTCTTTCTATCCAGTGACTTTAACATTCTTACCAGCATATGATCCTGTAGGTACATATAGGAATGGTGTTTTACTTCCATTTATCTTGAGTACTTCAGTCTCTCATTCTTAGAAAGTTGGGAGAAATGGACGTTGAACCCTCCTTTAGCTGAATCCAGGTCATCTAATTAAAAATATCGGTTGAGAGAAAGAATAATTCTCCCTTAGATCGCCCACTTTCCTAGCAAAGAATATTATATAAAGAGTAGCAGCAGCAATTGCATTTTATGCAGAGTCTAATGCAGCTGGCATATGTTAGGTATGTTTTGATAACATCTCCCAGATCAAAGCCCTAGGGAACTGGGGCAGGGTGGGGGGGAATTGAGGAATGCCTGACTGGGGATCTTGGTTTGACTTAGTCAGGAGGTAAGTACTAGGCTATTCACTTCTCTCAAGGAAAGAATTTGGGGTATGCATAGCGATACAACTACTTGAGAAATACAGAAAAGGTATAGCAATTAGGGAGCTTAGGTGCTTCCTGGAATATGTAACAGGAGGTTTCAGAGTCAAAATTTTGGGAGTTCGGTGCAGATTTCTTTAACTTCTCTATTTAGCATAATTACAGTGCTTGTTCTTTACTCTCTCATCACTAAGTGAGAGGAAGAACACATCTAGGACTGAAAAGGAAGGTTAACCTGCAACCTTCATGGTGATTCTCCTTGAACCATCCAACACTTACTTGTTACACATCCAAAAGAGTACTTACATGTTCTGTGATGTGCCTAGCCATATTAGATTAAATTGATTTTACTAAAGTTTATTTTTCTCATCAAATAAAAAGCACTTCATTCAAAAGATTGCCTTTTTGAGCATTGGAATTTTTTCTGAGAATGGCAATGTCCCAAGACATTTTATTTGAAGTTTAGTGACTTGCCATGCTTCAGTAACATCTATGTCTTCTAACATTAGTCAAGAATACTGGTACTAGGGAAATAAGAGATTTTCCTTGTTATGATCAAACTAGTCAGCCTTGTAAATTCCGCATAGATGCAGACACATTTCCATCTGCTTTAGGCTTCTTTGTTGTCAGTTACATATGCTCTGTATATTTTAGCACTAGACCTAATCAGTTCATTCACAGTCAATAATTTATTTGAAGAAATTAAGACTTTCCTGTTTGTTAATTGTTCATGAGCTTCTTGTGATTTCTTGAAGTTATTTATTATTCAAAGTATTTACACAATAACTTCTATGAAGAACTTAGTGAATGAATCTTTGTGTACTTTTTGTGAACAATTTGTCAATACTGAGCTTGGTGCTGTTGCTCAGTTTTTGAGGCTACTTAGCATATTATTATTATTTAAGCTGTCTTATAGAAAAACATGCATTCAAAAATTCACAATCTGTTTTTTGTAATATCTAGCAGTAGACTATAATGCGCTGGAACTGCATATATCCCTAATGTAAGTCTTTCATTTCCAAACTTGAAAATATATCATACATTCTCTTTTAAAAGAGATTTCATTTTTATATAGGTGGATGTAGAAAAGGGTGGGATTTTTCTTAGGTAGTCAGCTTCCATTTGCAGTTCACGTCTTCTCCTTGAGTCTGTAGCTAGAAGAAGAAAAAAATAATAACCTATCTGTTGCTTTATGTATGAGAACTGCTGCTGTTAGAACATCAAGCACTCCACTGACGTATGGCTGGCTGTCTTATTCTCTCTTCTTTAAATACCTGTGCTAGTGTTTTAAATATATATTTAAAATATAGCCTTAATGTTGCATATGTGAAAACTTACACATTTGACAATAAAACATCTTGAGCACAGGTTCCCTCTTCAAAAATTGAAACACATTTAGATGAAATAAACGATGTTCCCTTAGTTATTTATTTATGAATTACAGTATCAAAAGTGAATGCTAAAAACATCTGTTTATAAGAATTTTTTCAGAAAGTTTGATAAAACAAATTGAATAATTTAATGATGGAATTGCGTATTTGTATTTTAAAACTGCTTAAATTAATTTTTGTTTCTTTTATTAAACATTATAGAGGCTTTCTATGTAATTATTTTAATTAGTTCCACTAAGACATTCAATACAGAAAACTAAACTGAAAAAGCACAGTTGTTTTATGTCTTTTAATTCTGCTTAAAGCACAGTAACCATGATCTTATTTTGAATATTTGTTCATCACGGTACTTGCGTAAGATTGTTGAAAAGACATTAAGCAGGGTATACTTATCTCCCTTTATATTTCTTTGGAAATGTCATTCATGTAGCACCAAAATATTATGTTTTGGTAATGTTGGTGCTTATTTGACAAGGAACTGACAGGTGATGTTTAAGCATTATGCAGAGCTGTTAAAAATTGCATAGAATGGACAACTGCATCAGTACATGAGGGAGAAAGCTGAGGAAAAAATCTATTACGGGGTGAAACTCACAAATGGAGCTATACAAATTAAATAAGGAGAGAAGATGCATCAGTAGGAGGGTTAAAATGAAAATTCTACAACATAATCTATCAAGCCTGCAGTAATAATTTAAAATGGGGGAAAAATCCCTGAAGACAAGTAGGGCAGAGTAAAATAGCCTATTTCATAGGCTTGCACATATCTTATTCTAATCTGCAAGAAACAGATTTTATTTTTACGTTAAATTGAGATTTCAGAGAGAAATATTCAGATCAATTGTGTACGCATGGGGATTCTCAACTACTATCTGCCATTAAGTTGATTACAATCTCCTAGAAATTTCCACTGAAAGTGCAGATCCTTTCTTAAGAAATTTGAGCTTTTTGGTACTGAGCTGATAATTTTTCTTAACTTTATATGCAAGATGACTTAGAGTAGACCACAAATCATACTTTTCCTTGTGGGGCTTCTTGGACTGTAGACTAATGACACCATATACCAATTGCTGGAAGACACTGCTTTTTATAGAGAGGATTATCCTAGCTCTCACTGTAGAGTTTGCTCTACAAGAGTAGAAATAGCAATTAGAAGGGCTAGTGGAGATAAAAAGAGGCCCAATGTCTGGGTGTAGAATCAAATCCGAAGAGCAGTGGTCAATGGCTCAATGTCTGGAATGAGAACTGTGATGAGTGGCGCCCCCCAGGTGTCAGTGCTGGGACCAATGCCCTTAATACCTTCACCAACTACATCAACAGTGGGGTCAAGTGCAGCATCAGCAAGTTTGTAAATGACACCAAGCAGTGGGATGTGGTTGGCACACCAGAGGGAAGGATGCCATCCAGATACCCAGACAGGCTCAAGCTGTGGACCAACAAGAAACTCATAAGCTTCAATCACAGCCAAATGCAAGATCTTGCACCTAAGTCAAGGCAATCCCCACTACCAATACAAACTGGCAGATGAAAGGATTGAGCACAGCCCTATGGAAAAGAACTCAGGGGTACTGGTGGATGGGAAGTTGGACACGAGCCAGCAATGTGCCCCCACAGCTCAGAAAGCCAACTGTATCCTAGGCTGCATCAAAAGAATTGTGACCAGCAGGTTGAGGGAGGTGATCCTGTCCCTCTACTCTGTGCTGGTGAGGTTTCACCTGGAGTACTGCATCCAGATGTGGAGTCCTCAGTCCAGGTGAGATATGGACCTGTTTGAGTGTATCCAGAGCAGGGCCACAAAAATGATCCAAGGAATGGAACACCTCTCCTATGAGGACAGGCTGAGAGAGCTGGGGCTGTTCAGTCTGTAGAAGAGAAGGCTGTGAGGTGACCTCGGTATCTAAAGGGGAGATACGAGAAAGAAGGGGACAGACTCTTCAGCAGGGTCTGTGGTGATAGAACAAAGGAAAATGGTTTCAAGCTTAAAGAGAGTAGGTTTAGGTTGGACATAAGGAAAATATCTTTTACATTGTGGTGAGGCACTGGAATAGGTTGCTCAGAGAGGTGTTGGATGACCCATCCCTGGAGACTTTCAAGGTCAGGCTAGACCAGGCTCTGAGCAATGTGATCTAGCTGCAGACATCCCTCTTCATTGCAGGGGAGTTGAACTAGATGCCCCTTTAGTGGTCCTTTCCAACACTAAGCATTCTATGATTCTATAACTTAATATGAACATGTCTCAGAAAAATTAGGATAAGCTTGTTCATATCTGTTTATGATTTCTTTACTGAGTAGAATTTAGACAAATACTTTAAACAGAAAAGAAAAATGTATCTAAATAGTAAAATAATTTCTCTCTCGTGTATTCTCAGGTCTTGCATTTGGGCCATCTATGTTGCAGAAATGTTTGTTCACTCCTGTGCTTTCTGTCGGAATGAAGCTGTATCCTCTTAAAAAAAAAGAGCCAAGAATGTTTCTGGGAACAATTCATTTCAGGAATAGCTTCTGATGGTAGATATGTGCACTACTGCACTTGTCTTGGTGTATTCTAGTCTGGTCTACCCTTGCAATCTTTCCATTCCCATGACCTTTTTTGTCCCAGGCCATTAAATTATTTCAGAACATAGCCCTCACTTCTAATACTCTCTCTCAAAATGAACAATAATAAGTTAATTATGTATAATAACCTATGCTGTATCACATAGGACCCACAGAACTCAGAGCTGAGCAACATAGGCTGACACCTCCAAAGTGGAATGGATTTGAGCACATGGCCCAGGGGCTGGACTCCACTCCCAGGAGTTATCTCATTTATCCATGTGGACAGAACATACAGGCTGCAACCTGCTGGCCTTAGATTTCCTGCTCAGTGTTTGATAGAGCACCTGGGTGCAGGAGTTTGGGCTACTGGTATGAAGTACTAAGTGGATAGCCATGGAGACACTCTGTAAGACAGCATCTAAATAAACTTTATTGTCTTGTTTTTGCTGTCCTATCTGGGTGAAACAGCAGGTGAAACAGCAAGATGAGTAAATCCAGAATTACACTAGAATAGTTCAAGACGAAAACCAACATTTTGTCTATGGGACAGTCACTTAAACTTTGAAAAAGTAAGCAACACTTTGCAACAAACTGACTGGCAAATTTACAGCCAAGCACACACTGCTCAGTGGAACTTTCACAATAGTTCACATTGTCTAGCCCTTGTGCTTGATCCTGTCCTTTTAGTTGACGAACTTTTACTTCTTCAGCAGTGGGCAGAGAGGAAGAAATGAAAGGCCATGATGTTCATTGCTGTACTTACAGTGGGGAATTTGTAGCTACTGTCGGAAATTGTCATTGTGACCAATTGTGTCAATTTAGTAGTATTGCAGTGCAGTAGTCTGTGGGAAAGAGTGAAAAAAGACTGAAAGCAGTGGGATGATGTGTTTTTGAAAATTCTAACAAACATTTTCTTTTATATACATAAATACTTTTTAAAAAGCCCTGAATGTTTGTAACTCATGAAAAATGAAATCAATGGCTCTTGCCTGCTGGAAGGATACTGTGGGGATAAATGTTTGTGAGAATCTGAAAGCTTAGATACTTAGGACCACTTCTTAATCAATATCTAGATATATGAAATTGTATTCCTTCCATGAAGGGTTCATTTTAGACTATCAATAATGCCATTGCAAAGGCTACATGTCTATCATATCTTCTAAATATATCAAGTCTGTAAAGTTGGGGATACTTTGTTTTGTGTGTGGCACTCCCTAACATGATTTCTCTTGCTGCCATGCCCTGGCCCTGGCGGCTGCTGCAAATCTCAGGGAGGACCAGGCCCATCCTGTGAATCACAGTTCAGGATCCACCTTGTCTTTGGATTATGCCTCTCGGCTCCTGCATGTTCAGCATCACTACAGATAAATTTTGCTCTCACACTGTACATATCAGTGAATCTATTCTGTTGTCTTTCTTCACTGTTTTTCAATCATTTTTTCAAAGAACTCATGTCAGAGACTGTCCTACACAAATAATGGATGTGGCTGAGAGCAGAGAGGACTGAGATAATCTTTGCATTGAGTCATGCATGTACATATACACAAGCAACAAAAAGTTAATCTCTCAAGTAAGATTAGTTGGGATTTTACCCAGATTTTAATTTGACTGTTAGTATAATACCCAGTATATATATACAAGCATTTGTTTATTTCATGTTGTTTGGGTTTGAATTTTTGTTTTAGATTTTTTTGTTGTTCTTTTTTGTTGTGACCTCATCTGCTTGTTTTTGCATTGATCCATCTCATCTTGCTTTCAGCTTTATGCTCCCCCTCCCGCAGACTTGCTCTGCTTTTGTTTTTCTTCTGACATCATAATGGCAGCATGGCAAAGCAGCACAGAAATCTTCTTGCTTCAATTCAATTTGGCTTGCCTGTATTGCTCTGTTTCTTCCTGAAATTGTATTGCCATTTCCAGAAATGACATAGCAATATTTCACTTGAGTTTACTTGCCATTAAGTGGACCATCATGGATTTGCATTAATGATATGAAACAATGCCTAATATCACTACAGAGCAGAGAAAGGTATAATGAAATTAGTTTAGCTCATTGTCTGCTGTGCACTGAATTGGCAGAGAAAGTCAAATCACAAATTGCAATAATATCTATAAAAGTCCTGCAGGATCAGTCCTACCCTATTCTCAAAAAGCTATGCATTGATATGCAAACAACATGTATAAGGCTAATCTGCTTTTCTCTGAGGAAAAATTAAAGCTGATGAACAGAATAAGAATACTGGATGCAAAGATTTCAAAATTGCTTTGCAGCTCTTCCAAAATACAGCCTGTTCTGTTTTATTTCTGTAAACAACAAATGAACTTTTGAATATCTCTGACTGAACTGTTTTGCAATGCTCTAAAAATTTCAAAAATTGGTATATTGAAATAAGATACAAACCAACAGAAAACCCCATAATCTTTCTGTGATTCACATTTCTGAGCAGACAGCAGCATTGCACAACATCCTGAGATTCGAAATGCGAAGGGATCCTGCCTCCAGATGAAACTTCATGGGGATTTCAGGCAAAATATAATTATTTCATATAATTATATTATATACGAGCAGAATATAATTATGCAAAGTTGGAATTTTGTCAGGACACTGTGGTGAGCACCTATGCTTTGTGAAAAGCTTATGGGGATTTTTAATTACAATAAGTGGTCAGAATCTTAGTTTGATGTCTCAGCCAAGAGATGAATTGATACTGAACTACTAGACTCTCAGCACATGCCTGGGTAGTACAAAAATAACAGAACCATTAGGCAGCTTGACTCACCTTGTAGTGATGGCAGAATGGGCTGTATCTGAAATCTGGAACAATGATTAAAAAATACTGTTGCTATTCTACAGAAGAACAGTGATTATGAGGCATGTAACTGTATTCAGGATTCTTTCATTCTGAGGGAAAGATACACATCTGCTAAACATGCAGATATGTTATCTGTTCACTTTAGAAACATTTAAACAGCTGAGCATCTATCCTTAAAAATTACCACAGAGTGGAATAACTTTTAAGAAGTTATCACGCTATGGAATGACTCTTATAAAATGAACTCATTATGAGTTGTAGAGCCTTCAATCAGCAGAGTGGATATTACTCTGGATAGCTGAATACCCAAAAGTTTCTTAACTGGTTCAGTAATATCTGTCTAATCTATCTATCTTCTCATGTCACACCCAGCTCTACTGTATCTGAATGTCTTCCAAGTCTCTCTGGGGCAACAATATTTTTTTCATTATTTTTGATAATGTAATATAAACTGGAGGCTACAGTATCATTATTTTATTGCTACCCCCGAGATGTTTTTGTCTGATGTTAATTCATAATGTTACAAAGTTCTTGCAAAAGAACAGAAATTAGTGTTGATACTTTGGGAAAATATTTTGTTTCAGTGCTCGTTATTAGCTGTTTAACTTCTCTATGTGGGTTGTACCAGGCATTTCCAACACTTCAACAGGCTACCAGTGTTCCTAATTTTAGAATTTTTTTTGCAGGCTTTTTTTTTTTTTTTTTTTTTTTTTTAACTTGAGGATGTTTATATTTTGATTAATAACCTGGGCTAGGCAGAGAGAATACAATTCCAATTTCCAGCTGGCACAGATCTTTATCCATATTATCCATGCGATAATATTCCAGTGAGCTTGCGTTAGGTTTGCAAAGCGATGACAACTGAGCGCCTCACAGATGAAAGTGCACACAGTCCTGTCTGAGTGGTGCAAAGTATTACGGATTGAGGGTGCCTTCTGTGTTCTTCAAAATGCTGGAAGGAGAAAGAACAAGGCAAGTAGAACTAACTAAAGTGCTCTCCTGCTTTTTTTCTGCAGCTAACATACAGAGTTGCATGTAACAGGTAATAAAATGTACTTGTCCATAGGCTCTCCATGCGAGGCAACCTGATTGCCAGAAACTTAGAGTCATGCAAAATATGATCCACAGACAAAAAGTCAACTTAACTTTAGCAGAGCTGCTACTGGCTTCACTGTAATTAAGTGCTAATCGTAGGGGTGTGCTGTTTTGCAAGGCATTAAACCAGTTTCCTGAGTGGATAAACTCCCAGGTCAAAGGCCGGGGAGTTTACTCTGTCAAGAGACCAGAATCACTGCTGAGAAAAGCAGCACACCTGTCCTGTTATTGTGATTATGAGACAAATGTGAATACAGCCAGTAAAACAAAGTGACTTGAAAGTCTGGAAAATTTATTGACATAATTGCAAAGAGCAGTGTATTGTACACACAGCAAGCACAGAGCAGGGCTCTGCCGGCCCCACGGGACTGCACTGAGCTCTGGAAACTGAAGCAAGCAGACGGGAGGTGGGCACAGGCAGTGCGGGGCCACTGCTGCTCTACATGGTTTTGGGAAGGCCGCCTGAATTCTCTATGACCATATTGTTCTAGAGACAAAATGTAGGTACTGGTCGGTAAACATAGAGGTGTTTTCAAGTGGAAATAACAAATGTATAGTTCTTTGGTGTAATACGATGGAAAGTTTAATCTATAGAAAATTAAAGTGGTATCTGTTCCATGTGTTTCAGCAAATAAGAATTTAAAGAACATCAACAAAAGATCCATGTAACTTCATGAAAAGGAAGAAAAAAAAGCCTTTGACCGTAAGTCTGCTCCATTCACTGGCTTAGAAAGAAAGGAAAATTGAGAGGTGCTGTGATTTTTATCACCAGAATGCCACATTCATCAAGTAATTGGGCAGTTAGTAAGAACAAGTAGGGAACTCTTGACAAAGGGAGAAGTATGTACATATGTATTTTTTCTGCATCACAGAATCCGAATTCCTGAGGCTCATTTCTATGGCAGACAAACTCATGAAATTTGATAGAGTTATATCCATGCAAAGAAAAAAGGAGCTCCTTCCTCAAATAACAAAAACAAGCAAAAAATAATAAATAAATAAATATATATGTAGAGAGAGAAATGATATTTCAATACAATTATATTAATATTTGAAATATTCCTGTCATGAAGAAACAAGCTTGTGGAGCTTCCTGTCACAGGAATAAGTGAGATGAAGAATTTAGTTATTTTACAAAGACTGAGACATTTCTAGTCATAAGGAAGATATGTATATGCAGAACTTTGTACACAGATTTTTGTTCCAGCAGCATATATTATTAAAGCATGTAGGGGTGTATTTGGAGGAAAAGGGAATGTGGATTGGCTGAGAGTCTGCATAAATGTAGCTCTCCCATGTTCTCCCCTGCGTTTGATACAAGAAGATCCCTCTCAAAACTGAGCAGCCTTCTCACAACATGCAAGCAGAAAGATCCCACAGCCAGATATCAAAGAGTTTGGAAAACGAGAAAAGAGCCTCTCCTGCATGTTCACCTAATTTCAAAAATGTAATTTTCCTTGCCTCCTTGTATGCTAGATAATCTGATTTCAACAGTGTTACTTAAGTGGTACTCAGAAGTTAGGTCTAAGGTTGAATCACACACGAATGTCTCTGCAATTTAGGTAAATGACAACTGTTAGCCTATTAGCACTCATTCTGTGTGTCTTCAAGGTGGTGAGATGATGGTTTTCTCCAATAAGATATTAATGGGTATACACACATAATGTGGAAATTATAAAAGACTGAGCCAGACTCTTATGTATGATCACTGACAGAATAAGAATCCATGGACACAAAACAGCAAAAAAAGGGAATTCTATTTAACACTAAGACAGTTGTTCGGTTAGTTTATTTTATTGTGTGACCAGATCCTGGAATAGAAAATGTGTGAAGTATCAGAACCTTGGAGATATTCAAGACTAGGTTGGATGCAGGCCTGAAGAACCCTGCTCGGAGCAGAGGGGTTGGACTATCTGATGTCCAGAGCTGCCCTTCCTTCTCAACTGTTCTGCAAGTCTGTCAAAAGAATAATCAATCCTTACAACCAGCATGATGATTGTTGATGTTTGAGTAAACCACCTATATCATTATTGGTGGAGAAAATAAAATCTGTGACTTTCATACCTCCTTGTTGGAGCTTACAGTATTAATGGACTTGTAATTAGATTTTTAAAAACCTGGATGCTACCAATTTTCAGTGGCGCAGAACTAATTTATGTACAACGATTCTTCACTCACTGCAGCAATACTATGTGGTTGCTATAGAAGGCTTTATTTATAGATCTCCAGAGACTTTGCAGATGCACTGTGCAGTTACACCTGATTTCATGCAATCGTAGAAAATCACAGTGGAAAGGACTTTAATCCCAAAGCAAATTAGGCTTATCTGCTAGATAAAGCTCTTAAGAATCTCCAGGATGAAGAATCCAAGACTTCCCCAGGCAATCTGCTACCTTACTTGGAGGAAGCTTTCCCTTACAGCAGAAGTGAATCCTCCTGCCTGTAATTCCTATTTTATCTATTCTGGCTGTGAAAAAATAGGCTCATTTCAGCAGCCTTTTATGCACTTGAAAGTTTGATGCCTCTATTCTTGACTGAAAAAAGCAGTGTTTTCTAGATCTGTGATCACTCTCACTGACCATACCTGGACTCTTTCCAGTTAGTCCGCATCTTTCTTTTATTTATACAAATGACATAAGAGAGAGGTCTAGCTTTTTAGGTGAAGTTCCTGCAAACACAGGATTTTTTGGGAGTTGGGTAGAGCAAATCAGAAGCAATGCTGGCTTTTGGAACAAAATGAGGCTTTTAAAATATGGCATAATTTGCCATAGAGGAAAAAGAATACCCTAGAATATCCTGAAGGTCTCCAATCATTGTTCTCAGAGCAAGTACTTCTATTGGTTTATGGTGCTACTATTCTTCTGCCAGAGGTTTTTGCCAGAATAACAATTTTGGATCTATGCACAGATATTAAGGCCAGATCATGATGCTCCTCTAATTGTACCTGTTGTATAAAACTCTTGCGTCAAGCCCAAGAGTTGCTGGTTGAGCATGGCATATCTTTTAGGAAGACAGCCAATCTTGACTTAAAGACTGCCAGTGATAAGGAATATACTAGATCCTTAGATAAATTGTTCCAATCATTAATTACCCAACCTAATTGCTAGTTTGAATTTTTCCAGATGAATCTTCCAGTCATTAGATACTGTTGCGCTTTTGTTTACTAAACAAATGATCCCTCTATTAGAAATATTCAGCTGCTCACTGTAAGGCTTTTTCAGGTACTTGCTCATTCCTGCAGCCCTCTTTTGCAGGCTTTCTAAATAGGCCAATATTTGATCGAGAGTATTCAATGTTTATTTATTTAGGTTACAAGAAACACTGAGGTTCAGCAATCATCTCCTGGTGTACAGCCAAAGCTGTTGAAGATATTTCACAGTTATTGAGATTGGATCTTTATGCTTGTGACCCATTGTACATGGATTTCTTCGATCTCATGCAGTATGTCTTGCACAAAGCTCTTTCCTCAACATCCAATGACACAGTAGGAGAGGAGATTGAGCTAGAAATTCAACAGCTTAGCTCCACTTCTGAAGAGTGAGTGAAACAGTTACACATATGGACTTAAGAAGGCTTGGGTTTTGAATTAGTTAGTTGCTCCTTCAAATGGTATTTTCTTCTTTTAAAGGCTTGAAAATAGTTCACAAAATCTTACAATGAATAGAACTGTAGACATCTGTCTCTAGCTTGCTGCAAGGAGCTCCTGTTTAAAATCTGCATTTTATCTTCTGGTATTGCTACGCAGTCCCACCTTCTTCATAAGATTATTTTGTATCTGGTTTCCCTGGAAACTTAGAGCATAAACAGAAGATGTAGGCCTTTTGTCTACTGAGCTCTTCTTAATGTTTGGCAGGTTAGACAAGTAGCTACTGCACATGTGCAGATTGACTCAAATGTGCATGTACAGGGAGTGGGATTTCTCCTGGATGTGTTAACAGCACAGTCACTGAAAGTGTGGTATTTCCCAGACACATCCTGTCCCGACATCTGTGCTGCAGACAGTCTGCTTATGCACAGTTAGTTTGCCATATCTAGAATGTATCCAACATACTGCATTGTATGGGCTGCTAAGTCAGTCACTTCGATCCTGCGCTTTATCCTGAGCACTCCAGGATTTGACATTCTATGTACAGGACTAACTCCCCCTTGCCCAACGGGCCCGTTGAGAGCTACTCTGGCTGGCAATATGGACCAATCAAAAATATGTTACTGTAAATTTCATTTGTGGAAAATCCTAAAAAAAAAGAAGTTTATCTTGCCTTTGATTTTTATTCAAACTAGTTAATTTAGAATATGTTTTATCCCAGCAATACTCTTTCCATTAATATTTCAGAGTTTTAAGATAGCCTCTTAGTGAAAACTTGTAGTATTAGCACTGAAAGTTTCTCCATCTCTACTTTTTTTTCCTTCACTGATTCTTTTCATTGTAAAATCACTGGAAATCTATTAATGTTGGCTAATTGACAAAGCGTTCTACAAGCCCTGAGTTGTTTAATTCCACAGGTTCTGTACCACTGCACCCAAAACAGAATACAGACATTTAAATTGCCTATAAACACTTTCTCAGACATTTTTTATTGCTCTTTTACTGTTTGTAGGTGTTAAAAGTCAAAGTGAGAAAAGTTCTAGATAAGATCAACTAGTCCTTTTTTGTTATTATTATTCTTTAAGGCTATGTTAGATACTACTTCCTTCTAGCAAAGAGAAAAGAATGGGGCCATCATTCCAAATCCTATCACATAAAATAAGGAAAGAATCCAAGTAATGTTGAGAGAAGGCCACGATGATAAGCATCTTCATTATCTGTGCCATACATAGTTTGCCTCTAAAATTACTTTGATCTAATACACAGTCTTTGATCTAAAGAAATTAACCATCTTTCCTTCTCTAAGTGAGATAAAACTAAGACCATATAGTCAGCTGTAGTGGCAGGTTACTTTATTTGCTTGTTTCACTTTCCATTTTGCTCCCAGAAGGAGTGTGTGTGTGCTCCTTTGCTCTCGATCCGTTTCTGGGGCAGCCAAATGTCTCCTTTTCAGAGAAGCAGCCAGTTCACTTGAGGATTTGCTCCAGCAGGAATATTCTAACAATGCTTAATTTTGGTCCCCTGATTCCAATAGTGTAGCATTCTCAAATGTCTTCCTACACTTATGTCCTGCAGCATGCTACTTGGCATCAAGATTACCGTGGTGAATGACAACAGCAGAGTTTTGTCATTATTTCAGGCACTCAGAGCAAAAAAAGAAAAACAACTTCATAAAATTAACATTTGTATTTCAAGACCAGAGGGGAATTATACACTACCTTATGGTTCCAACACTCAGCAGTATAAGTACAAGTCAGAGCACAACTGAACAGGGAGCCAGGACTCAGCATACAGTCATAGGTAGCTGTCAGAACCAGCAGAAGCTAATAGTAATTACATCAGAACAAACAAACAAACAAAAAATCCACCCATCTATATATTTGCATATTACTAGACTTATAAATAAATATCTACAGTGAACCTGATGAGGTTCAACACAGCAAAGTGCAAAGTTTTGCACTTGGGCCGGAGGAATCCCAGGCATCTGTACAAGCTGAAAGGAGTGGTCCTTGAAAGCAGCCCTGCGGAGAAGCACCTGGGGGTCCTGATAGATGAAAAACTGAATATGAGCCAACAGTGTACCCTTGCGGCTCGGAGGGCAAATGGTATCCCGGGCTCCATCAAAAGAGGGGTGGCCAGCAGGGAGAGAGAGGTGATTGTCCCCCTCTACTCTGCTCTTGTGAGGCCCCATCAAGAGTACTGCGTCCAAGTGTGGAGCCCGCAGTACAAGAAAGACAGGGAGTTGTTGGAGAGGGTCCAGAGGAGAGCCACTAGGATGATTAGGGGTCTGGAGCACCTCCCCTGTGAGGACAGGCTGAGGGAGCTGGGCTTGTTCAGCCTGGAGAAAAGAAGGCTGCGGGGTGACCTCATTGCAGCCTTTCAATACCTAAATGGAGCCTACAGAGGGGAGGAGAATCAACTCTTTGAAAGGGTTGACATGTGTAGGATGAGGGGAGATGGTTCTAAGTTGAGGGAGGGGAGATTTAGGTCGGACATCAGGGGGAAATTCTTTACCCAGAGAGTGGTGAGGTGCTGGAACAGGCTGCCCAGAGAGGTTGTGGATGCCCCGTCCCTGGAGGTGATCAAGGCCAGGTTGGATGGGGCCCTGGGCAGCCTGGTTTAGCATTAAACGTGGAGGTTGGTGGCCCTGCCCGTGGCAGGGGGGGTTGGAGATTCATGATCCTTGAGGTCCCTTCCAACCCTGGCCATTCTGCGATTCTGTGATCTATGCATGACAACTGGATTGTGTTTTCCAGTTTATAAGTTCTTCCTGCCTCAACAGCCATGATGTTTGGAGCAGAACTATGCTATCACAACATCGCACAGGATTAAAACTTCTATTGAGCTCATGGCTCAGTATGCATTTCCTCGTTTCTTTTACACCAAGATTATACAGCTTTTAAGATGACAGGTACTGTTTGTTTAGCTCAGAGAGTAACTGCTTTCACTTTTTACATTTTTTAGTTTGTCCCTGCCTTCTGACTCACAATGACTGACAGTCTTCTGCAGTCTCTTATGGCTGATGTCAAAGTGCAAAACAGCAAATATATTTGACTACGTGATAAAATCATGGGTTGGTCTCAGGATGTGTATCTCTATCTATTTAATTAGATAGTAATTAATCTGATTGGTGTGTTCAATATCTTTTTTCATCATATAGCATTTATAGGAGCCAGTGGGTTGCCCAGGTGGTTGTCATTCAGTAGTTCAAAGTGGATGGTAGATCATAAGGATGTGTGTAGCTGACAGTTTCAAACCAGACCTCAGACAGAAAAGACCTGTTCAAGAGAAATATCTGATTACTCTCTGAGAATAGGTGAAAGGTTATTGGCAATCATATTGTCAATTTTTCTGATTCCAAGCTGCCCAGGTACACTAGCTTGTGCACAGATTTCATCAGAAGATGATTAGATATTCATAATCAAATGTCCTTAAAGCATTCACAGTTCTGGATAAGCTACACACTCAAAGCCTAAAGTTTCTACTGTGTTTCTCAACAGAAAAGCTTGCTTGTGAAAATCGGTTCTGAAATCCCTTTCCGTGAAAGGAGGAATGTGATGTTTTTTATTACATTTTCATATGAACCAAAAAGGAAAATTCAACAGGCATTAACAGGTTCTTAAATAGAACAGGTAATGAAATGAAGATATAGTAGTCTCCCAAGATCTACTGCTTAACTGAGTCTGTATAGACACAAGGCTTTGTTCCCCCAGTTAACTGCATCATCCAGTACAGCTTATCAACCCATGAATGTTCTCAGTTTTCTGCTTCAGGTACAGAAAGCATGCTCTAATAATATTCCCACTGAAGTTCATAGTAGCTTTGTCAAAACAAACAAACAAAAAAAAACTCTTGGTAAGAGGATAAGAAACATATCATGGATTTCTTTCTCACTTTTCAAGGTAAAGGATGCTTTTTAATGGATTTTAAGTATGTGTTTTGCAGGTTAAATCTATACGTATTCTGAAAACTCATTAAAAAAAATCTGTTCTGAATACAAATAATGAAATCTTAATACTAAAGTAAAGGGTCCTGATAGAACCTCATCTGAAATACCTTTACAGTTTTGATTATCACACTGCACAAAAGATAAAGTGAAACTAGCCATGATGCAGAAGAAGCTTTGTCAGTCTTCTTCTGATCCTCCTAGTGGATTACAGAATGATGCTACCGAAACAGCTTTGCTTTGCTTTAGCTAGTAAAGCAGAAGATGAAAAAAACAATCTATAAATAGATCAAAAGTGTAATACCTGACCTGGTAAAGGATCGTTTAAGCTAAAGGTAGAAAACAATCAGAATAAAGCAGCCATGAAGAAATTGAGCATGAATATTAGAATATGGTTTCTGATCAAAAGAGCAATCAAATTTTAATTCATCTGTCCAATGAGAATGGTAGGACACAGCCAAGGCTCCCATTCACCCCTGGCAAAACCCACAGGCAACACTGCTGGGCTAATAAACTTATTCCACACTGCTTACCCTAAGCATTCTTAAAACAGAATGGCTGAGATTAGGGAACTTTAGTTCCTTGTAAGTACTGGAAATGTCAATTCATTGGCTTGTACAATACATCATCAATACAAATAGTACGCAAAACTTTTTACCTAAGGACTATGCTGACAATAGTCCAGAAACCAGAAACTGTCTTTCAACTTGGTGAAATAAGCTGTGGTTGCATTAGTGTAGGTGTGGAACTAGTCTGTAAGACTAGTGGTGCTACCTGTCTTGATCACAAATTAAATGAATGTCATACTGAATTACACCCATAAAGCCAAAAGACATAGGGATATACAGCCAATGACATATCTCCAAAATCTCTTGCAAACTTCACCAAAATCTCTGGGTTTGCAGTATCCAAGTAGCTATAGCCCAAACTGTAACAACAGGATGATACTATGCCAATTTTTAGAAAACTTTTATTTTTGCCAAACATATTTTTGTTTATTTTATTTATTTAAGTTTATTTATTTATTTTAAGGTTTAACATATATATGAAGACTTCATTGTAGCTTGCTTAGTTTGCTTTGATTTCTTTCACTTTCCAACCTTTCAGTTTTTTTATTTATCATCTTTCTGTCCTGAAAAACTACTAAAAAGAGTCTGTCTCTAGCATAATCATTACACAAAGTATATTTTTATGTTTAATATAAGCACGTTATGTGTTGAAAGGTAAAGCAAGGTATAATTAATTGCAAACCTGACTAATGATATGTAAAATACATCAAAGCATCCTGCAGCCCATTGGCTAGCTTACATGCTTTCAGCAAACTACTACTAAGCAAATTACCTTCTTTTCTAGCTGGTGATCTTTTTAAGTTTTATAGTGAGAGACAGTGATTGAAGTTTGATTCATTAATAGATATGTGTCATTAGCTTAAGCAGTTAAAATATGATCTTCCAACAGTATTTTACTTTATGGCTTCCAAATGTGGTAATCCTATATGTTTTCAAATGCAACCATTATTATGGTACCATGTTTACTGTCATGTATTTGGAACTGCGGTCCAGGGCTAGTGTAGTATATGCTGTCCCTTTTAAGGAGTTACCTTGGATGTTGATTTCATAGGTACAGTTTCCACCGGTTTTATTCATCCACCAAAAGCAAAATGAAATTTAGTTGGTTTGTCTGTAATTTGTACAGATTTGTGGATGTTTAGGGCCAAAGTCGTGGCAAGAACTATCCCAATTTTTTATTCAATATATAAATACCACTGACATCCTCCAGTGAAGAGAATTGCTGGAGAGCGTTACATAAATCAGCCCTAATAGGTGAAATTATATGAAGCTGAAATACAGATTATCCAGCCTAGTATTGACAGAAATCTTCAAAGAAATCAGGAGAGTTGGCCAATTAAAGCCTTCACCTTTGAGTTGATTTGGTAGAATAACCAAATCTACAAGAGAAAGTGACATTAAAAAAATAGGTACTGGCAAAGCTCTACAGTCTTTGAGAAGGACCTTGCACAGGTTTTCATTTATTTTTAAAATTCTTTCCTGATTTCTGTCTGTGCTGTGGTTAATTACTAAGTGAGTCATTAGGATGAAGCTGCCATTTTTTTTTGTCCTAGAATCGAGCGTTCTGAAGATGGCTTTGCTGTCCCCTCTAACTCACTGGATTTTTCTTGCATATTGATTGTTTATCTTACGAGGGTTCGATGACTTCATGCTTCCGTGCCCTCAAGGGCTGGGCCTAAACTGAGCACAGCAGAATTACAGGGTTTGAAGAAGCCCTCTGTTCAAAGTATCCTCACATCTGTGAGTCAACTTTCCTTCACTGATGCTGTATTTTCATAGCATTGTTCAGCTCTAATGATGAGAAGCCAGTTGCACAATTAAGATAGATGCCGTCTTGTTTCCCTGCTTACTAATCTCAAGAAGCTGTTGTGCTTTATGTTTCATGTAACAAGGAGTGTAAGGTGGAGCTTTGAAAAGATGAGAACATGTTCAGACCCATTTTCTTATGGAATTTTTTCAGACAGCCCTGAAATCATATGTGGCCATCATCCATCATTAATAGTTAGCTTAGCAGTTATAGCAATTCAGTTCTTCATCACGTGAGAAGCATTTTGGTTATATGCTTGTATACAGACAGAAAGAGATGGAAAGCAGCACAGAAAAAGGAATGAGAAAGGAGATCATTTTTATTAAAAATTATTGTTTAAAAATGAAGAAAGTTCATAATCTCATAATCTGTAAATTTGATATTCAATGCTTTCACTCAGAAAATACTCTAATGTCCCCGATTATAGGACTTTTTCTTTATATATTCCTTATTCATTACAATCATTACACATAAACTCATTTTTTTACCTACTCAGTCGGAATCACTAAGATTTGTACTACTGTTCAGCCACCTACTACTACCTTGTACGTGTATTAGTAGATTTTTCTAAGGTTATGGCATCATGTCATAAGAACTCTTTTTTTCTCTGGTTTGCAAGAGTGCCATTGAATAGAAAGAATTAGTTACAGTCAGACTTCACTCTAACTATTCTTCATTCATTTGAAAAGTATTATAACAACTGATTTATTTGCAGGCCTTCTGAAGATGTTCCTTTCGCCTCTGAAAAATGTCAAATCTTGCTGCCTTTGAAAAGTAATCATTTTTGCCATTTGCATAGCTCTAAACCTGGAGTCGTAGACACCAATTTTAGTTTACTGTCATATTTTATCCTGGAAAGAAGGGTGTTTCAGAAGTTAATTCATAAACAAATTAACAGTCTCAGTCTGTCCCTACAAGCAGCAATATCCATCAGAGATGAAAGGAGTCGACCTTCACCTTGTTTGATACTAATCAGTGTGTCATGCCAAAAATACTGCAGACCAAATATTTGATTCTTACAGTGGTGAAACTACAAACTGAAGATTAATTCTATCTGTGGATGGAAGTGTGGATAAAAGTGTCAGTACAGGTCCTTAAGCTCCCATGTGTGTGATATATCAGTGGCAGGACAGAGAGAAGATTCAGGGCAGAGACAAGATACACTGGGAGACTGGGCAGTGACGAAGTGCCCATGGCAAGGCCTGGGAGGGGAGCTTTAATTCACCAGTAGGCAGTGATGGTAAATAGGAAGAAGGAACAGCCACGGCTTCCTAATAGAGGCTATGTGGAAAACTGATCCCATCCCAAAGCAACTCATAATGACTTTTGTAAGCTACGTTAACTTTATCCTTTCCCTAAATAACAGGAACAGGTGGTGTACACTGTCTGCCACGGTTTTTCTCTTTTTTTTTTCTACTTTTTTTTTTTTTAAATTCTACTTTTTTTTAAGCTAACTGAAAAATGGATGTCTCTTTTCATGCAAGATTTCAGGGCACCAACATCTGTTTTCCTTCTAAATCAGCACAAATACAAAATTATGCTGACATTTTCCACATACAGGAATTTCTGTAAAAGAAACTGCTTTTCTGAATGATAGAAAGAGATTAAAAATTAAAAAAATAAAGGAAGAAAATAGGCATATAACCAGGTGACCAGGCCAAGGAATTAGCTGCCCAACTACGTGACAGGCCATAGAAAGAACATGCTTATTGTCAAAAGATTTCACAAACCTGCTACATTTCACTCTTTCAATCCCAATAAATTAATATTTTCTGACAGAAAACTAAGCCTCTGGAAAATTTTTGCACATGTATGCAAATGTGAGTTGGTACGTATATCTGCAAATAGCTGTCGTTTGCTGACTTCCACTCTTACTGGAGCCAGCTCCACAGGGCTCCCATGGGCTGGTGAAACACTTTGGTTTGGTTCACTTAATTCACTGGAGAAGCATTGCTGCTGGTTAGGATATAAAATAAATAAGTGGACAACAAATAAATAAGTGGAATTGGATAAATATTTTGAAGTTCAATGTTTTCATAAGCTCCCTGTGCAGAGTCACTTTCTTGCCCATTCTCCTGCTGAATCATGTCTTTTCTACAAATAGAGATTTAAAAAAAAATCACTTCGAAAATTGAAGCACTTCAGCATCCCCTCACTTTGCTGCTGCCAGGTGACAATTTGTAGCTGCATTTAACATTTCCATCCTTAAACTTCTGGGAGCTTTGGGAGTTCTTCAAAATTAGAAATAAGCCAATAAAGCAACTTAAAACTGCATAAGGAAGTGCAACATACTTCCCCAGTAAAGTAAGCACAAAGTGAAAAACTTCATTTGTCAGAACAAGATTTTTTTGTTGTTAGGATGGTTACTGCAGACATTAGAATGACTTACTTGTTACTACACAGAAGCAGTGCTAGCTATTTGATTATGGTGAGGACCAAATTTATTCTCATGCTTCCAAAGTCTGTGTGATCTCTTTCTTGTGCTTCTACATGAGTTTTTATATTTTTATAAATGCATACCTACTACCCACTATGCTCAAGCTTGAGAACATGACTATTAAATATTACAGTCAGATTTTTATGAAGAAGAATGAGTCACAGAAGCAATGTATTATTTTCTTTCTCACTAAACAAAAGGGGAAAGGTAGTGGTAATTAAAATCAGACCATGATGCCTACTGAACAATAACACCCATAAGTGTTGACCTCATCAAAAATATTGCTAAGTCCTCTTGCTGTCAGTGTGATAGTATCGCAGTGGCAGGAACCATATGTATGACATTATTATGAATTTTGTCTTTTTTAAGAGTGCTAAAAGAATTATAAAATAAAAATGTGATCATTATCTCCAGTATATTTACACACATTTGAGATGTCTCACACTCAGTACTCCCAAGAAATTCCCTCTTTCCTGAGAAAAAGTAATATTCTTTTATGTGGATGTGTATTAGAAGATATTTCCTCTATACCAGATAGCCCATAAAAATAGTATACAGAAAGTTCTGATGGTTTACTCAAGACTTGTAGACATATCGCTATCATATCAGAGCACGTGGAAATCCACAAAAGCATTTGAAACTACAGATGCTGATATAGACATGGTGCTAAAAAAGAAGAAAATATCAATCTGAAATTACAAGAATTCTTTACAGACTCACAGCACGCTGAGACTGTGTTAGCTGTCTCATAGATGAATAAATATCATACTCACCAAGATGTGTCAATTATCCTACATTTTGTGCACTGTTTGATTTAGATTCTATTATGATCATCTAGCATTTTAAGCAGCTCCAGACCCAAGTTTGTTTCTTGCAAACTATCTTTCAGGGGGAGCTTTTCTTTCAAACATCTACCTGCCTTTGAAATTTCTAAATAGATACATGCAACCTGCTTTTTCAAGCCTGTGGTGAGCCTTGCATCAGTACTTCCTCTTCAGCAGCAGTTCAACAGCTGTTGCTATCCTATTTATTGTGGAGAACAGTGACTTTTATGTCACTGTTTCATTTTCTGAACATCATTTTTAGAACAGACACAGAAAGGCAGAAGGGTTTAAAAGTAGCCTCTCTTTGTATGCATTCCTTACAACATTTGTAATGGCATTTTACAGGAAATGTAGCACAGATACATTATAGGATGGCACTATGAAAACAGGAATTGTTCAAATTGGCCAGGGGTCCTTCCATAGTCATTTGACTACCCTGTATGCAAAGCATATGACTCAGTGAAAGACTGCCTTCCTAAATTCCTTTCCCATTAAGAATGGGGTGTGACAAGGGAAATCACGTGTGATCGCTTTGGTCAAAACATGTTAGCCATATGAATTTGGGATGGCTGTAATTTTTTGGGTGGCAAAGTAAATGATTAAGTTATGTTGGTCATCCAGTTAATGCCTCATCGTGGTCTTCGTACCACATCACATGGTCACTTTTGTATAGTTCCAAGTTCAGCAAGAAACCATTACAGTTTTAGAAACAAACATTTAAAACCCTTAAGTGGCACAGGTTTTCCTCAAAAAAAAAAAAAAAAAAAAAAAAAAAAAGTTTCACAAGATATAAAATGGGGGAAATATTATTCTGAACTTCACTGACTTCTTAGACAATGCATTTCAATAAGATACAGTATTAATGACATTTTAAGATTAGCTATATCTGCCACATCCCTTCCTTAGTTCCCTTGCTAGTTTGCCAAACTAGTAATAAGAAAAAATTCATCTTTGTTAATGATGGTAATGTGAGAAAGAAGAAATCAAAACTTTTTAATGCCTAGGATTAGTTCATATAGACTACAAATGAAATAATTGTGAAAATAATTTTTAAAAATCTTTAATTAAATATATTGTGTACAAGGTCCAGAGAAGTAAAATGGGTATTTGATAATGCTGTCATCTATTCTATTACAAATAAGATGCTGCTGCTAGAAAGAATATTCAGATATAGACAGCTCTGTTCTTCAGACACAATGAAGCTGTTCATAGCAAGGGTCAAGATCTTTTACACAAGAGGATCAGGGCTTACTGTCAAGTAGATCCAGAGCCATAGAGTATGTACTCACAAGCCAAGAGAATCATATTCTCTATTCCAAAAGTTTAATGCATTTATTTGTAGGCATTTAGCACAAGAAATGGAAATATAATTTGGGGAAGAGAGGACAAATTATTGTTGAAAGTATCTGACCAGAAGTCAGTGTGCTCCTGAAGGGGATTCAAGAACAGGAAGGAAGTTGTGGAGCCTGATTCATACTTTGAAAAGTGACAGGTTTTGAACTTTTAAAAATACCAGTGCTGACCTTTAAAATGTTTCAGTGATGATCTATTTGAAATGTTCTTGCTGTAATGGGTTGATGGTTGGACTAGATAATCTTACAGGTTTTTCCCAATCTTAACGATTTCATAATTCCATGATTCACGAAAAGAGATATGGTCAAGAGCCATAACCTACCCTTAGAGATACAGCAAAAACCAAGGCTTCGATGGCGGTCTTGGTCTAGGCATGTGTCATGAATCATCTACACGCTTTAAAATCTTCTAGACTTTTTTCTTCTCTTCTAGACTTTTCTATTTAAGCAAACGAACAAAAAAACCTTATTTTCTATCAACTCACTGGAAGATAATAATTAATTTCTTTATAGCAAAGTCTGCATATTCTACAGAAGTAGGTCTGTCAAGATGAGTATCTTATAAGCTCTTGTAGCTTCATAGAATCATAGAATCATAGAATCACCAAGGTTGGAAAAGACCTAAAAGATCATCCAGTCCAACCATTCACCTATTCCCAATAGCTCCTACTAAACCATGTCCCTCAACACAATATCCAATCTTTCCTTGAACACCCCCAGGGTTGGTGACTCCACCACCTCCCTGGGCAGTCCATTCCAGTGCCTGATCACCCTTTCCAAAAAGTAATACTTCCTAATGTCCAGCTTGAATCTCCCCTGCCTTCGTCTTGAAACCATTCCCTCTGGTCCTGTAGTTTGACCATAAGAAGTGTCTCTGTTAAAATGAGCATTCCCTTCATTAACAAATCTATTAATCATATACTGAATTATTGCAATGTTTTTTGGTACAAAAGATTTTCACTTTTTTTCTTTTTCTAGTTCTGCAGAACTGATAGAAGAGAGAGAAACTGGATTTTGTTCCGTCTTGAGCATCTTCAGCAGAACTGTTAAAATCCAGTCAGTGATATGTGCATATGTTTATAGAAGCCAAACTTGCACAAGTGTCACTGAGAACTTCCATTATGCTAATGATAGGTGCAGTACCACATGAAACTCCTGTAAAATATTCTTATTTGAGTCTGACATGACAGAGATCAACTGAGCAGGTCTCATGTAGACTTTGCCACACAGATGTATGGCTGCCCCTCAGGAAATGACAATTTTGAAGACATTTCTGAAGAATTTTCATGCTTGAATAAAAGACTTTGTGAGAAATACGTGTATGCATTTCATCAAAAACTTAGCTAGGTCAACTAGATGTCGGTCACAATTTCTCATCAAAAATGAAATTAATTCAGTAGCAGTCAATAGCCCAATATTTCAGACACTGGAGAGGTGTAGAAGATGTAAATTCAAATATATTCTCTGCTGAACTTGACACTGCATGAATAAAATACATGAACAAAAGCCATTCACAGGGTTTTTACACGTGTCAGTTGAGTGCTTGAGCTGCCAGATTTTTTATAGTAGGTGTTTGGCAGTTTCTCACATTGCACAAAGCAAAATAATTTTAAAAATTCATCGGGCCTGAAGAGAACATGTAACCTATTGACTGGGCTGCTCACCAGGCACAAGGGGAGCTGAGGCTTCAATTCCCACTGCAGTTACTATCACAATTTGTAATATTTTGAACAGGAAAAGACTTAGGAAAAAAAATTCCTTACATTGGAAAGCATGGGGTTAAGACTTAGGGAACAATAGAGGCGGAGTTGAGCAGGTGTCGTCATTTGCACAAGGAATCCAACAGAAACTAAGAAGCAGAGACCTCTGGGGACAGTTTTTAAACGGAAGTTGCCCACCAGCCTCCAGGGGTCATTCTGCTCCGTGGCAACAGTGGTCTGTGCTCAGACAGAGTTTTATTACTAGGTGTAGCCACATTAGCCCTTATGGTCCCTGTTGGCTTGCTGATCTTTTCTTTTTCCCTGCAGCTCTTATTCCAGCTACACTCTGATGTCGACCTGTGATAGAATTTGGTAGGAGATGGTACGTCCACAGTGATAGAGCTGTTTCTCTACTGTCTCTGCTCAGGACTTATTTTAAACCTTTCAGTGTGGCCTAATTGATTACTATAAAACACGGGGACATGACACCCATAAGACCAGCCAGATCTTATTTCATAAATGTAGATTACATATTCACAGGATAATAGAGCAGTTTAATTAACCTTTTTGAAAATACTGCAAATTAGTTGTCTGACCATTTTTCCTCCGCAGGCAACTAAACTGCAAGCCTGCTATGCTGTGATTGTATTTGTAAATATCCCTGATAGGCAACATTCACTTTCAACATTCAGGAGTACAGACAGAGAGCTTATCTATCCTCCAATGGTTAGTCCATCATCCCTGCTCCTGTTGTCACTTGGATGTCTGCTTTGCTGACACTGTTGGACTTGGAAAATTTCAGTGTCCACATAACCATAGGAAAGCCAATGAATTTTCCCCGAGGATATTATCATCATTTGCCATCTAAATGTCAAATAACAGGAATAATACAGTCCTTTAATATTTCTTAATGAAACCTTAAACTTTGAATGGAAATGGAGTCTGACTCTTCCTTCTTCAGAGATGTGCCTATCTTCATTATTTGATTACTCCTCACAGTAAATCTGTATTTTATTTCTCTTCATTTTAGTGAAATTCCATTCCATTGTGTTTCCAACACACCAAAAATATAATGTACATAAATTGTGTTACATTATATTATGTTATATACGGACACATATACATTTATATATGCATGTATTACAAATTTAAAAACATATGCACGTGAGGTGAGTGCCAAGCAGCTGCCTTGAAATTTCACAGTAGCCTCAATTGCTATAAGAGTGTCTTCAGTAATTATAATCTACTTCGCGTTTTAATATTGTTAATGTTAATATTGTTATATTTTCAATATTTTGTGTATTAACCTGTTTTGTAGTAAAGGGATTGCAACGTGCAGAGCCAAAAGTTTTCATTGAGAAATATTTACTCCTTTGAAATATTTGCCCATACCACATTTCAAACTTGGAGTTCTGGCAAAAAAAAAAAAAAAAGACATGTTCCTGCAAATTGCTCCTTTTTCACCAGTCTGTATTGCCCCTGAAATCGCCATCTTATTGCATTGACCGAAATGGAACAAGCCCATTATCCCTGTTATGGCCCTGCCTCTGGATATTATGTCTGGAAGTTTCTTTAAAGGTTTATAATTCCAATGACACTCTCTGGCAGTTTACAACTCTTGCAACAACTTTCCAGTAGTCATGCAAAAAATGTAATATATTAGCAGAGAGAACACCTTCATCACATGACAGATTTGGCTCTAGATGAGTGATAATACCAATTTCTGTACCCCTCTGCCAAACTCCGTACTCTTGCTCTCCCTACACCCTTTCCTGGCAGTCATAATTCCCTTTTCATGCCATTGGAAAACTCTCCCTTTATTTTCAGTTTTTGTAAGAAATTGAAGTATGTTACATCAGTTTTAGCAAACAGATAGCAATAAAGAAAAGTACATTTGGCAATCAGTGAAGACAGCTAGAAGAAACGTATCAATTTTAGCCCTTTCAACTGGCTCTTGAGCAAGGAGATATGTCCAGATGACAGGCACTCTTAAGTTATCCTTTCCTCCTGATATAGAAACATAAGGTTTGTAATATGTCCTGGAAAAAAAAGTCTAGCTACAGTCCCAGGCTAATGTGTGCAGTGAATCAGGCCTATCCTTCCAGAAGCTTTAATTTGTATGTCAGTTTTCTGGAAACCTTCCTAAGTCAGCTAAGAAAATGTTCCAGATTCTGCTTGTGTGAATGCACATACAGTAAATGCCTCTTGGACCATAAATTCACTCCTGTTAGCCAAATGTACTCCTGAAAGAAGCCTCACCCTTGATTCTCATCTCATACCACTGTTACACTAATCCAACTGAGGAATCAGAAAGAAGAACAAGAAAATAGAAATTCCTTGTCTTTTGACAGTAAGTAGCTTTTTAAAAATGAATTCCACAAGTCTCGATGGAAATTATCCTGATGGACAAGTTATTTATTGGCCAAACTGCATTATTTTATGGCCTTGATCCAGTGGAGAACTTAAGCATGTGCTTACTTTTTAGCATGAGACTATCCTTATTGATTTCAGTACAGCTTCACATATTTAAAGCTAAGCTCTGTTTAAGTGCTTTGCTGGATTGTGGCCTGTTTCTTCTGTCAATAACAGGAACTCAGTGGAGATTATAGCTGCTGTAGAGAGACAATGTAAGTTTAAACAAATGAAAAAGATCAGACTACATTGGACTGTTGAGTTCTATCAACCTCGTATATGTTTTAGAGCACAGAACACTGACTCTTCTTCATAGAAATTGTAAGCACAATTTTCTTGTTTCCTGAAATTTATTTATTTCTTTGTCATATATATCCTGGCTGTTCATACACACATCTGAACTGAATATGTAGGACAACTGCCATTGTGGAAAAGCTGCTCCATGGCTGATCTTGATACTGATGAATAGTGAATGGTTCAAAATGAGAACCACAGCTTTTATTTTGTTATCTTTGTACAATAAAGAGTAGCCCTTCTAGCTCCTCATTTACTTCCACCATACAGGAGTAAACCAAGTCTCCAATATGCTTTTCAAGTAAAAGAATACTTCTTGAGAAGATTTTTCTATGTGAGGCTCCTGCGACAGAGATTTAACAGGCAGGCTCATAAGCTGTTTTCTCTTTTGCGACTGAGTACTCTAGGCACTCATGCTGAAATTTGCAGCATGAGACTTACAGCCTGCAGCTCTGCCATTGGATGACTGTGTTTCCATGGTCATCCTGTTAACTCCTTTGAAAAAGGACCTGGAGATGGACTGGTGAGTAGAGGCAGATTGCCATTATTATATTCTTTATTATAGTACGTTATAAGGTTGTTAGTAAAGGCAACCAATTCTCTTCAACTTTCTGCTTCATCTACCATGCATTACCTTTTGAGGACATAACTGGATGAGGTTTAACAAAAGCAAGTGTAGAGTCTTGCATCTGGGGAGGAATAATTCCATGCACCAGTACAGGTTGGGGGATGACCTGCTGGAGGGGAGCTCTGCAGAGAGGGACCTGGGTGTCCTGGTGGATGACAGGTTGGCCATGAGCCAGCAGTGTGCCCTTGTGGCCAAGAGGGCCAATGGCATCCTGGGATGCATTAAAAAGAGTGTGGTCAGCAGGTCGAAGGAGGTGATCCTCCCCCTCTACTCTGCCCTGGTAAGGCCTCATCTGGAGTACTGCGTCCAGTTCTGGGCTCCCCAGTCCAAAAAAGACAGGGATCTCTTGGAAAGAGTCCAGCGGAGGGCCACAAAGATGGTGAAGGGATCCTGGAGCATCTCTCCTATGAAGAAAGGCTGAGTGAGCTGGGTCTGTTCAGCCTTGAGAAAAGAAGACTGAGAGGGGACCTGATCCAGGTCTATAAATATCTAAGGTGTGGGGGGCAGAATGGCGAGGCCAGACTGTTTTCAGTGGTGAGTGGAGACAGGACAAGGGGAAACGGCCGGAAACTGCAGCATAGGAAGTTCCGCACAAATGTGCACAAGAACTTCTTTACAGTGAGGTGACGGAGCACTGGAACAGGCTGCCCAGGGAGGTGGTGGAGTCTCCTTCTCTGGAGATGTTCAAGACCTGCCTGGATGCCTACCTGTGCGACCTGCTGTAGGGAACCTCCTTTGGCAGGGGGGTTGGACTCGATGATCTCTGGAGGTCCCTTCCAACCCCTACAATTCTGTGATTCTGTGATTCTGTGACATTATGAATTGAAGCTCTGAAGTTGTATAAATGTCCATAAGGTTGTATAAATCACAAGGTACTACCTGCCACAACTAAGTTGCTGAAAAGACACATTCCTTTTAATGACTGTACTCATGAAACTGAGATCATTGAATCCATATACCAAGAAATACTTCATAGGTAAGCTAAGAAAATGCAGGTATCATTTCTGATGGCTAGCAGTAAATTCTAAAGTAGTATTGCATCTTATATACCAGATGCAGGATATACAAGCCCATGCAAAGTACTTCTGTGGCACTGCTGTTCTGTTTCCTCTACTCTACTGCCAGACTACCTGTGCATAGCAATATATTTTATCAGGAACACATTCCCTATAGTCACTGAATGCTGTCATGCTTCGAAGTATAGCATGTGCTGAAATTATCAGAAATAGAGAGACAGCTGCAGATATCTCACGTGTTTAATGAAAAAATCTGTGTGTCAGACATGTGAGGCATATAAGACTGGGTATATTTGGAAAATTAGGCCTCTGAATAGGCTGCTTAAAATTCTGGCAGTTGAACATAATGGAGCCAAATTTTTGTCACTGTCATAAACTCAAGTGATGAGTTTTCAGATCTTAGTATCCATTTGATGGGACTCCATGGGTGTGGAGCAAGCACTGTGAAAAGGCACTGCAATACTGTTACATCTCCACACACTGTTGTGTTATTGTTAACAGTTTTTACAAGAACTCATTTGGGTTTTTAATATGTTCACATTTATAAGATGAAAACACTACTAAATAAGCGTTAGGTGTAAAGAAAAGTTAGTGGCAAATACCTAGGTTTACTTGGCAGTAAAATTAAATGGAAGCCCAGTTCTTTTAAGAAACTGTACTTCATCAGGCGTCCATGCCACCTGGTAAACACTGGCCTCTGATAACTAACTATGCAAGATCTCTGTTTTGTAAACAAGGACAAAACAGAGACTCAGCTTTACTTTTTACAGACTTCTCAAGTTGGCATGATCCTGCTCCACAAATCAAGTTGATGTTTTGATGAAAAATGTATTTTTGATGTCTATAAATCTTATCTACAAAGCTGTTGATACAGACATAATTTTGGGATGGAACAAGAAACCTGGTAACCGAAATATCTTCCTGACTTTCAGTGTTCAAATATCACATATTTTTCATAATTCCCAAGGGATATGAAACAGTTCTTGTCTTGATATGACATAAAACAGATGGAATTAACTTAAGAACACATACATTCTGGATTATTTGTATGAAGGCTGAAACAAGGTGGCTGTATGTTGTATAACTATCTTTAGGGCAAAGCAATTACCATAACTGTAATCAGGTATCATCATAACTTGAAGGCTTAGGTAAAATATGAAGAACAAACATCTTTTATCACTGCATCCTTATCACAACTTTTTAATAAGGGCAGTGATAATGCAGCTTGCCTATCTTTGCACTGAAAAATTAAAGAATCGAATTATTAAATACAAATAAGGGGTTACTGCATTTGAACAAGAATATTTTCCTTATTCCAAGTATATTCCACTCATGAGGTATCGAGGAAGGACAAATAAGCTTTGACATGAGCAGCTATCAGCTATAAGAACAACAACAATGTGAATAGAAATGTTCATAGTATGTATAAAAATAGAAAAAAAGCATCAATCTGCAAAAAGAGAATGAGAACTTAAACTATTCGTGCACAAGTTTCTGATTTTAAAACAAATTTGCTCAGCTCTTAAGAAAAGAAACTTTTAGCCAAGCAACACTGAATTCTGAAGAGAACAAACACAGATCTGGGTGTCATTCCATACTGTCCTAAACCTAGGAGCCGTGGTTTTCAAATGTATACAAATGTGGTAAAATAATTCTTAACCATCTGTCCAAAATTGTTTTGTGCAGTCACTGAATAAAGTCCAAGAGTAAAGAGGATTCATTCAAGAAATTGCTGCTGAATTCTCCTGTTGGGAGAATCTGCTACTTATATTTTATGAGCCAGTGTAAGTAGAAAATACTAGGGGAATATTAATGATTAATAAATACTAAACATACAGTACGTCTTTTAAATTCCTGCAGAGAAGAACTAGTAACTCCATATTCCACAAGTATCCTCCTAGCTCAAGTTAGTTTAGTTTTTTCTTTCTTTCATTTTTGTTTTGATTACTTACTGACAATTAATGCAGAGCTCTGGCTAATGAATAGCTCTTTGCAATGATTGTTTAGTAAATTACTGCATCTATGGCAGAAAATCTATACGAATGTTATGCTAATCTCTGAAGATTTTGTAAGAATATTGGCTTTGGTTATTTTTGGAAAAGCTGAGCAGTGAGGTTTTCTGATAAAGAAATCATAATTGTTAAAATGTTTTGTTTCTCTAAGCGCTTTGCCTGCTGTTTTGATATTATCATAAAATGACTAAGAAACATGGGTAGAATTAGAAAGGTGTAGCTTCTGTGATTGTTGCTATTGGTGAGTTGACCATATCTTTCTACAGTTTGATGGAGAGAATACTTTCCAAAATGCTCTGTTTATGTAGTTTCAGTACTGTTAGGGTAAAAGAGATATTTGTTTTTTCTTCATTCTTACCTTAGTGATAAAGAGTATATTCTAAACGGCAGCCCTTTACATTAACAAATCTGTTATATAAATGTTGTCATCTCCTCTTTAGAATGAAACCAGCATTTAACACATTACGGTGAATTGTTTTTTCCTAAAAAAAACGTACTCATGTAATTGGTTGAATAATTCTGAATTTGGATATCTTTTTAGTTTTGTATTTTTGTATTCTGCAAGTGACCAAATGTAAATTCAAAAAATGCAAATTCAAAAAATGCTAGTATTGATTTTCCATAACACAGTCCTCTCATCTTACAGATACAATATGTTGCTATTTTGTCTGTGTAGTCCATAAGCCTTACCAAAAAATATTATTGCTGGGAATAAATAGCAATCCTACATCCTTACAAGAATTCACAGGCCTCCATGGTATCAGTCTCACAGAGATTTGTATGCCTGCTGTACAGAGGTTTGGGTCTGAGCTAGCTTTCTGGACTCACCCTATAGTCAGTGGCAAGAACTGAGCTTTTGAGTTCAGCAGCAGTGCTCAAGACAAGCTAGAAAAACTGTGCCTAGAACTGCTACTTTCCTCTGTTACCAAAAGTCAGTAAGACTTTATAAATGAAAACTAGCTATTTACATTAAATATATGCCTCTGATTTTCACCAGATAAATTCCAACCCTATTGTCCCTTTAATGTCGCAATTAGAGTACAATCACAATTAAAGCAACTTACGATATGTACATAAACATTCAAGTGCTTGATATTTTATTATTCTTAGAGCTTTTGTGGTTCAACCTCAGTTTGTTGACTCAATTAATTTGTATCTAACGTTGGAAGAGTTGGATATATTGTTTGTAGAGTATCTCAAAGATTTCTCATTCAAAACTTGGCTGTGAGGTATATGTTGTTCTCTCAGGATATGCTTTCTTACTTCCTATTCTCTTCACCTTGAAAGGAGAAAAGGGAGGAACTGAATCTATAGAGCATGTTCTCTGAATGGATAGTCACAGGTCAGATGTGTACTTCAAGCAGTCTTTTGTTTATTCTGTGATAACCTTACGACAGCAAAACAATTCTTCACGTATGTGCAATTCAATTGTAGTAATTCTGTTTGAACAATTCCTTTCAACCTAGTTGATATAGGAGTAGTTTAAAGCTAAGCAGCCTATGTAAACATGGAACAGCAAATGATTAAATGTAATTCAAGCACACTTAACGGTCTAAAGAGCATTTCATTCTATCATGCTCACATACAGAATAAAGAAAAATTAAATTTTAAAAACGAACAAAATCATAACAAACAAAAAATAATAACAAACAGAAAAAGAAAAGAAAAAAAAAAAAGGAAGAAAGAAAGAAAAAGAAAAAAGCAGACCACAATGCTTAGGTTACCTTTCAGAACACCTTTTTTTTCTCATTTAGGAACTCATTTAAGGCTACATAACTCTCCTAGTTGTACCCGGATAGGGTAGAGAGGAGAGAAAGGAAGTGATTCTGGAAAAAAATGCTCATCTTACTGAAAGAAAAAACAAAGTAAAAAAGTGAGTCTCATGATGATAAAGCACTGTACTGAATAATACTGTTTTAGGCAGTAATGTGGCAGCACCTGCAGTGCACTGTGACAACTAGAATATGAAGGGAAGTGTAAGTCTGCACTACAAGTTGAAGAGTCAGCAAGATTGTTGGCTTAAGAGCATTTAAGGAGTCTACGCTGTCTATTCACTATTGGTTATTGCCTTGGTATAGTTTGGTCCTGAAGTAAATAACTGTACTGTTCTGAAAGGTGCCAGACCAATAAGGGTACTGTGGGATAGAGCAAGTTCATCTCTTGAGTAAAAATTTGGACAGAGCTTACAGCATTCAGTTTCCTTAAACTTGCTCTCTCAGACATGCTTTAGTTTCTAGATCTCTGTAGGTACGTCCTCACCTTCTTTAAAGCCCTAATAATAAAGATGTAAGGTAATATTTAAAAAAATATCAAGTCCTAATTGGGGTCTTTCTGCAGACTTCGAATTTCTAAAAATCTTAGCGAAGCTGGCCCTGAGCAGTGCTAACAAAAATAAGTGGTAGTAATGGTCTATCTGCCTTTTTGCAGGGGTACAAGAGGAGTCTCTTTCCTAACTTTACGCAAGTTGCTAGTAGTTACATTAGCAAAATTCAGAAAAATACCTGCATATCATTTCCTGCCATCAAAGAGCACTTGTACATGCTGAGGCTCAGAAAGTCATTAAAAAGGACTGTCTTAAAGTTTGTGGGCTTGGTTTAAGATAGGAAGAGCTGACATTAATCATTTGACTTTTCAAGTTGCATCTACAAGGACATACTGCCCACAAGAGTACTACCATCTCTCCTTGCAGTCAGCTGCTCCTAAACCCCATTCATTATTCCTTTATGATATGGATCTAAATGCTGCTGTTCCGCATGCATAAAAACAAGCCCATGAGGAATTTCCAAATCTATCTTGCCATTTTTGTCGGTTCTGTGCACAAATATATTCAGGCTGCTAAAATGCATTTTGCTCCTCTCTCTGGAGAGAGTGAATTGCTGCTTCCATTATTAGCTCTGAGAAAAATGTCAAAACCACAGCTAGTCCTGAATGCAGCATCATGTTCACTCACAGGATTGAGCAGCCTTGCTCATATTACACCCCCTTGAGCCCTTCATGTTGGCTGCCTATAAACCAGAGGATTTATTTTAAGCAGTCCCTGCTGGTTTTCAAAGCTCTTAATGCTAAGGGACCTGGTTTTTGCAAGACTTCCTTCTTGAGCCTCCTCCCAGTGCATATCCATGAGCTGACACTACATACTTCTGAACTGCACCACTTAGACTCACTTGCAACGTTAGTATGAGCTGTGTTATGACCTCCTGCTGTGTTAGCTCAGAGACATACATTTCACTCCTCCAGACTCCCTGTCTTGTACCATGCGATCAATAGTTGACTCCATTTGCAGTTGTCCTGTTAAAGAATTTCATTATGAAATAAGATCCCATAGAAGGAATCTCAGGCTGGGTTCTTTGACCCAGAGACACTTTAAATGAATGCTTAATTTTGGAAGTTCAGCAGATGATCACATTTAATAGACTATAGCAGCACTCTTCCTTTCATTTTGTCTGATTACAAAAATGTAAGAGCTGAAAATATCAGGGGGGCTCTTTCAAGAGAGAGAATGTACTAGTGTCTGTTTTCCTGTCAGTGATAATGAGGAGAAAAAGAACTGAGTAAACAAACCAAAAAAAAAAAAAAAGCCCACCCTGAAACGCTCCCCAAGAACTGCTGAATGGAGAAGAACAGCTTTGGATGTTAATTCAGTAACAGTTTACAATATGTGATTTAATCAGAAAAGGAATACCTGACGTTCTGCAGACATTACAGGCTGGCACACAGCATGATTCTCACGTGTTTACAACAGCTGTACATTAAAAAACTTGATTAACACTTACAGCTAAGCCACAGGACTTGTTGAAGAGATGGGCATGTGTTTGGAATTATCCTGCAGCAAATAAAGAAATATGTGGCGCTTTACAAATCTGAACTTATTAGCACTGCAGCAAAAGACTGGCAGTCATTTCTTAGATTAGGAATCAGGAATTTTTTACCAGGTGAGGCCCTGGAACAGATTTTGCCTAGAGAAGCTGTGGGTAGCCCATCCCTGGAGGTGCTCAAGGCCAGGCTGTGTGGGGCTATGGGCAGCCTGAGCTGGTGGGTGGCAGCCCTGCTCCTACCATGGGGGTTGGAACTGGACGATCATTTAAGTCCCCTCCAACTCAAACCATTCTACGATTCCTCTTTCCTCTATGTGCCGATATGCTCAGGTCACAGTTCCAAGCTTCAGCAAGGTGACACTGATAGTCCAGCACTTGTCTCTCCTTCCCACCACAGATCTCATCCCCACTGGTCAGGTCAGCCCCAGGGACAGTCACTCAAGAATGCCCTATATCTGACTGCCAGGCTGGCCCTGGCACATTCACAAAGCTCTCACACTATTGCTAACTTCTGCTGACCCTCATCACTACATGTAACACTCGCTTCATCTCTGTTTCAAAGTCCAAATGAAGTTTGCCATTGCATTTGGTGGGAAAAGAAAGGCTCCTAAGCCTTTTAACCCGCAGCCTGTCTCGGCTGCATTGAAGCTGCCTGTGTTGAAGCAGCCTGGCAGGGCTCCATCTTAAGATCCTGAAGCTTAAGATCACTTCATTTTTCCTCTCTTCATGGATCAGGAGTAATTGTTTTTGAATGTTTTTAGTAGGAAACTTTCCATAATATATTTAAAATTTATATACCTCCATATATATCTCTGCTCTGTTTCCTTATACTGTAATACTCCTGAGGAAGCTTTCCAGTCCAAATTTCCTTTGGCTCTTCTTCTTTGTCATTTTTTTTTTTCCTTTTTTCCCCATTTCTTTAGTTTCTCCCCATGCCCCCGCTACTTGGTTGCAAGTTGTTTTAAAAGGATGTTTTGTTTTGTGGAGTTTTTTTTGCTGTTTTTCTTTTTCTTTTCTTTTTTTTTTTTAACAAGAAAAAACGGCCCTTCTTACTTTCTCTGTACTTGACTAAGCTCATCAACAAAAAGTCTGCTCAGCACATTAAAAAAAGGAGCACTGAGATAAGTTTTGGAGAACTTGCTTTGGAAGGCCTCAAAGCAAAGAATAAGTAAAGATGTGCCAGCCTTGGATTACCCAATGCTACATCTACCCACTACACAGACATAAAAGGCCTTCTTGTGCTTGTGGGTCACTGCATTAACCCATAAGGTCCAGTCAGTAAACACGTGTCCCTTTCAAAAGCTGCCCTTTTCTCAAAGCTGCGGTTTCTCTATCTGTGGTTTTGAGCAAACTAAGCAGAGCTCCCTGCCAGTATTTCAGGCTACCCATCACACTGAGTCATCTTGTCAGAATTCAGCCATCTCAAGGTAGCTGGCGGGTACTGCACTGAATCTCACAGGAGGAGGTATTTTTTATTCTTTGTAACCAAACTATAGATCACATCCCTGCTAGTGAGTTGGGACAAAACTTTCCTAGTTACTGTGTTTCTTTTTGCAAAGGGGAAAGGATTTTAAACGGAACCCCCTGCCAGGTCTCCTACTTACAGTCCTGTCCATAAGCCAGGAGCAGTACAATATCTGCTGCTAATCCAGGAGCAATATGCTGCAGTCATTAAGGTGGTTACTTGCTACTGCACTGATTAATGCACAAAAAAGAACAAAAAGGAAATTTGGCAGAGCAGATGGTGGGTAATGATAGTGACAGTGGCAAAAATGCTGTCAAGTATTTTGTCTGTTGGAGAGCCCATTCCCCAACGTAAATATAAAGTAAACATGACATAGGTATTAGGTAATTTTACAATCTACTGTTTTTGGCAGCTAGTTTGGCACTGGTCATTGTGTCTATTTTGGGGATCAGCTGTATGGTCCCAGATTGCCATTTTTCCTCTGCTTTTCTTTTCTCTTAAATTTCCTACAGTATATTATCACTTCATTTTAGTTTCACTTATTTCCTCTGACAGCAAAGCAGTCCAGGCACTGACTGCACAGTCACTTCCTCCCTAAAACTCAATCTGTCTAAATGTTGAAGAAAGATTTCAAACGAAATGCTGTATTAAAACACTTACATATTCAGCAGTTCACCTTCTCAAACATTGTTTTTTTCATGGGTGTTGAGTACACTAAGGATATCTGCTCTATTCCAAAGTGGAAGATTTTCCCCTCCTAACAGGTATTCTGCTTGACATATAGAAAAGCTGTCATACATGAAAGTGCATCTTGGCATGCAAAATGAGCTGAAAGTGGATGTTTTTGTGCATTTCTAAGAATTGCCATTTTTTTCTTTCCCTAATTCCAGCCTGTTTTGCTACATATGCTTTCCTGACAGATATCAGCGTAGTTTTTGAATTAGATTAAGTCACGTGGGTAAATGAAATTAACTTGGCATCAAAGGTTATCTGCTTTCCTTGTTTTTCACATATTTCCCACTCCTTCCTTACCTCCTTTTCAGTACAGACTTTCTAAAGGCTTTTAAAAGATAAAAGGATAAATCTTAGGGACAAGCTTTGCTGAAGGTTTATGCACCTATTTTTCGTGGAATGTGTTTTTGCAACATTTTTTTTTTTTTTTTAAGCTATTTTACACATCCATAATTGCAGTCTATTAGGGATCAAATTAACTCGGTCAATTAATGAATCCCAGAACTGAGTTATAATGTGTTCATATATGGGGTTAGTAGCTGAGATTAATGAAGTAATTCTGTACTAAAAGCATCAGCAATTATTATATTTGGAAGCTGTGGGCTGAGGGATTTTAGACAAGGCAAGTGGGTCTGCTGCTAGCTTGATGATTTAAAGCAGAGGTGTCTGCACATAAAACTGAATGATTCTTTTACAGAAAGTAACCGGATGTGTCAACTTTCCTCTGAGTTTGCACAGATATACATATTTATATGTCTATGCATGCACAATTGTTGTATTTAATGGGAAATCCAAGTTTTTTAAAGCATCTTAACTGCCTGTTGTGATTCTTGCTCATCGTGTAGGTGATTTAAAGGGAATTTGGATAGAGAATAGGGGAGTCTCCTCATTGATTCTCAACCCATGGGCAAGCTTCATACATCAATGCCTGAATTATGTTCAGATGATTTAGTTTGCTCCTGGACTTAGACCGTAAAGCAAAACTGTAGCAGTGGATGCCTTATGCAGCAGAAATGATCCATGGCCTCTCGGGGCATATTAGGCCATCAAAGTTCGTGCTGGCTTTTGACACCTTTCTGAGCTATTCAGCAGCAGCCTGGGCTGGGCAGAATAACCATTTCCTCTGCATTTCCTCTGATGTACGGTGAGACCATGAGGGCTGATTTGAGGGCAACAGGAGATCAGCAAACTTACTTGTGAATCTTCTACAATCACCAAACCCATCCAGCTTTTGACAGAAAAATGCCATCTGTCTTTAGCTTCCTATGATGTTTTTTGTGGAAAAGATTTAAACTACATAGTTTAGCAAACCAGAATGCCTCTTCTTGGAAATGGGGTGGAAATGGGCATTTCATCATTACACAGCAAGCTTCTCTAATGCACACTTTTTTTTCTTTTTTTTTTTTTAAATAGTATGTTAGTTGCTTCTAAATATCTCCATAGAATCATTTTCCAGGATGTTTATTAGTTGGAGATCATTCTGTTAAGAAGTAATAATTGAAGAAAAATATAATAAAAGCTATTTCTTAAAATCATCATTCCTTTAAACTAGAATTCTACTAATGTATGGTAAAATGAAATATATTGCCTCAGATTTGGACCTCATCCAGATGCCAAGAATACATATTAAGTTTTATTTGGGTTGTTTAAACCTTTACTTCAGTGTTTTGTGACTGAGTGTTTAACTATGCACTTTTCATAGGTTTGTGGGTGGTTTTTTTTTGTTGTTGTTGTTTTTTGGTGGTTTTTTTTTCCCCTGAAAATTCCCTAAGCTGCTTAGGCAGGAGATGGAACAAATGAATAAATATCGCAAAACAGATTGCCTCTAAAACACCACTGGATTACTGATTCACACGTACCGTAATTGTTCTTTTAAAACAGCGCATAAAACTAGTAATCCTTTAGAGTACTCTTTCCTCATTCTGCAGCTGATGAAAGATGCATGCTCACCAGTTGTGACCCTATAGAATTCCTAAGAATGGATCTGAATTTAGACCACAGACAGACATCCTGACTTTAGCGTATTCATTTTCACATCCATGGAGCTTTTGTGCAGCCAGGATTATTTTGCAAAAATGGGTAAACATTACTGGTTAAGTCGCAGATTAATCATTATTGTTCCTCAGTGATTACAGTTTGTTTTACTAAGCAAAAAGATTTGAGAAGATCCATAAGCAGTGCTTTTTCAAAGTCAAAAAATCACATCTGACAACAACAGATGTTATAACTGTGCTTCCAGCTATATCAAAGAGATCTTTTTTTTTTTTTTTTTTTTTTTTTAAATCATTACTGTTGGAAATAATCCAAGTAATTTTTGTCAGGACGGTATCTCTGATAAAAGCAGAATTTATTCGCGATTGCAATGGCGGGCGTCCCGCAAGTAGGAGCGCGCCTATGGACACAACATGACAGCCTTTATACCCTGTTTTCTCCCCCTTGCCTCCCCCCCTCCCCTGTTTCCCCAATGGCTGGGTACTCCAGGTTCACAATCTTATCAGAAGGTTTACATTTGCTATTTACTTGTTAATTTATTTGTTATCTGGTGCCAGTCAGTAGTCATCCTGTTGTTTCCAAGATGTCTCGGTGCTCTCCTTGTCCTACTGATATGGTGATTTTCTTTAAAGTCACCATCGTTAAACAAAGAGCACTGGGGGATGATGTCAGGCCTTCCCAATGTTTCTTCAGGCGATTCCTCGGGCATGCCATGGCTTTTTCTCTGGTTTGCTCTTGTGCAGGATATTCTTGCAGTGTGTATGACAAAATATACATATATACACCCATATACAGAGTGTGTGTTCCTGAGAAGGTTCGTCTATACGATAAGTGATGTAAACTTATCAGAGATCTTCCCCAAGTTAAGTAGAAGGACTCCCAAAAAGGACTATGATAGCGGAGATCATAAAATAAAAATAATATTATACAATTCTAATGCAGAAACAACACTTGATTCCCACATCACCCAACTGACAAACCATTCAGTTTACTTAGTCTCATTTCAACGATAGTTTCTTACTGTCCTTCTAAGAGACAGGCCACTTAAGAGAGCAGATAAAGAAACAGAACAGGAAATATAAAGACCATACAGCAGAAAAGAAAGAGACAACAGTAAAGACAAAAAACAATTCCTTCTTGCTTGTTTTGTTTTCCCAAGGAACATTGCCTTCACTTCTGATGGGCTAGCCTGTTACCAAAGTCACTGCACTCTACAAGTGGTGGAGCTGTGAAGGTACAGGTGACATCCATGGGAGGGTGTTTTTGTACCTATTTCCTTTTAGGAACAGACACTTTGCTCATGTGTGATGATAATGTACTGGCATACTTTTAACATGTTGTTAGCAAATATACCAGAATAAGAAGACAGACTTTTGGAAGATGCTCATAATGTGAGATTGACCTCTAAATCTGATAAGCATTCATGTATATTTCCCTAAGAATTATTTGTAAAAAAGAAGGATCAAAATGCTGCAAAAAGAATATTCAGGTACAGCTCCAAAATGGAAGACACCTGATTACGTGCACACCATATCACTGACTGTTGATCTTACTGTTATTTAGATAATACTACATATTTTGTTTGTAAGTATTCTATCCAAGGAGGATTCTTCATCCATAAAGAAATAAGGACTATTCAACAGAGAGTAAATTAAGAATTAACATTTGTACTTTGTGAAAACTCCCTAGTTCGATTTTGTTGGGGTTTTTTTTTTGTGTGTGTGTTTTGTTGTTGTTGTTTGATTTGGCTTTGATTTTCTTTTGGATTGATAACAAATCTTTCCTTACTGTTACAACTTTTGAGGAAATACCATAATTTTTTTTCTGATAATTGTAGTTGCTATCATCTACTATTTTAATGTGTTTGCAACACTATAGGAAAGGACAGAAGATAAAAGATGGAAGATACTGAAAGGAATCTGAGTAGGTGAGTAAGGACAGAGAAGACTGAAATTTTGGTATAATTCGTTTAAACCATGAAATATAGGACATATAATTCTAGAGATAGGTAAAGTCTATTGACATGAATTTCAAGGAACATAAAGTTTGAATTCTGGCTTATGAATTATAATGTTCTAATGTTTTGTATTAAATAATAACATTATAGCACTCATGCTTAATCATGAACACAGAGGTAGCTAGGATTATGGAGCCCCGAGATGGCCATCATCCTCAGATAGGTCCACACAAAGGACACTTCACAGCTATTTAGCTGCAGTTCATCTCGCTCTCGTTGCCCCTGGCCTTGCCCATCTGCGTCCCCCAGACAAAGGATTTCACACCTTTGCCCAGGACTTGACTGGACTTGTTCATCTGTGTCCTTCAGACAAAGGATTTCACAATCCTTGCTCTGGACTTGAACAAGTCCATCTGTGTCCCCAGCAAGCTTTGGGACACAGACGTTCACAGAATAACATCTTACATCATGTTAATATGATACTATTTAACCAAAATATCTGTCACAAGTTTATAACAAGTTCTGTTAGAAGCAATAAATCCCTGACACCTACAAAATTCTAAGGTGCAAAGAATTTGCAAAGAGACTCGGCAGGAGAGTGATGAGCAGATGTCATTAACTGCCTCTGGGAAAAATAAGACTGGAGATGCATCTGGTGATGGAAAGTATCAGGCGGTATGGGGATGAAGCAGGTTGGATCAAGAGGAGAGCAGGTGAAAGGTGACTGACATGTGAATGCATTTATGGAAGGGAGTCATAAGAGCGGTGTTGGGTTTTTGTTTTTGCAAGAAATCATTTGGTTTTCTGGAAAATCTGGATAGATTCCAGCACCCTCTTCCTGACAGTTTACATTTAGGGAGTTCCAACCTGTAAAATTTCCACATAAATCCAGTGATTTTTAGACAAGAATGTAAAATTTATGTTTCAAGGTCTTAGAAATCATTCATTATTAAAAACCACATTAAAAGTTCCTGAGGGAGATTCAAGCCACTCATCTAGTAAGATAAATAAAAGAAAGTCACAGTGTTTGTATGGCAGCAGACGTAATTGTGGTAAGACACAAAAGTGCTAATGACTTTTCCGTACAAAGTTACATCAACAAGAAATGAGTAATTTTTGAATTAAGATTAGGTGATACTAGGCTTTCTGGCTTATGAATTATAATGTTCTAATGTTTTGTATTAAATAATAACATTATAGCACTCATGCTTAATCAAGAACACAGAGGTAGCTAGGATTATGGAGACCAGTCATTACTTTGATTGGTACCATGTCATAGAATTTACTGTATTTTGTTTATAGATTCAAGAACACTCCAGTTCTTGTTAAAAAACAAACAAAAAATAACAGTAACAAAAACATAGGCTTAGTAGTTTTCTTTTCTTTACAATTCAGAACTATTTGTTAAGTTCCAGAGAAAATTTATTCTTATCAAATTAATTCTCATTGTATTAACTCTCATCTATACCACTAGTGTGAAGAATCTATACCTCATGACATTTAACCCCAAGTTTCAGTGTTATCATTGCTAACCCGTCTGTCCTCTTTCTGCCTCCATGCTCTCTCTAGCTTGATCTTTTTGTACCTCTTCTTTGTAACTGTTTTAGTTTGAATTCATATATTCATTCTTGAACATGCTTAACGAGACATTTGAAGTATTGCAAGATCTCATACTACACGGCCTCTTCAAGAAATGATTCTCATACCACTATGGACTGGAGAAGCCTTTCCTAACTCTCCATTCTACCCACAACTCATATAATCCTGTGTCTATTCTATGCAGTTCAGCAGAACTTTCTATAATGAGCTGTTATAGTTTTACACCAAAAGAAGAGCCAGATCTTTTGTATGATACCCTAGATGTCCTCTACTGATAAAAGTATAAATTTGAGAGGTTTAGCAAATTGCTTGCTCATTAAAAAACAGGTATCAGGTTATTATTAGTCACTGCCTGTTTGTAAGACTAATCCTTAAAGAACTCTACCAGTAACTCAAATCCAGCTCCTCTTCCAATACTGACTGACAGTTTCATATTCAATTCACATATTCTTCATTCCTTTCTTTCATTTTAAGTGACAAGCTTCTCAGCTGGCACCATTTCCCAAAGTCGTGATACGTGAAATCTGGTGCTTTTCTTTTCTCTAGAAAATCTGTCTAGGAGGACTATGTTTAATTAAATCACTATTGTTTCACATTCTATTAAACTGTCTTTAAATACCTTCTCTTTCAAATTTTGTCCTAAAGCAACATACAGAGTTATAAGATGCCTGATTATGTTCTCCTCCGTAGGTACAGCATTTGGTGATCTACATTCATACCAAATTGACTTGCAAGGTGTGTTTAAAAATACTCCTTCTAAATCCTGCAAAGGAGACCACCTAATCCCTCTGATTTAAGTATGTTAAACCCCGTGATTTCCCTTTCCACTATAGTAGTGATAACAAGGGCGTGGAACTGAAAGTTGCCATTAGCCATTCTGATTTTCCTCCTAATTCAAAATAATCGTCCTTTTTGAAACCTGAGGCAAAGCTTGTTTCTTTTTTTGGCCACACCTAGATTATCTTTAATCTTTGTTTTATCCTCACTGCAAAGCCATCTTACTTGTTTCTTCGTGCCTTTTGCTTCTAACTTACATGGCTCAAAAAGGAAATAGCCTTCAGTTCAATGTTGTGGTCAGCTTTCACTTAAATCTTTCACTTCTCGATTCATAGATTTTTTCCAGCTAAATCCCTTTCTTATATCTCTCATAGTTATTTCCGATACAGTGATGCCCATCTTCTCGAGGACATTGCTCTTTTAGGTCATCTAAGAGTTTTTTCAAGTGCTTCCGTAGTTTGAGTTACAATGTTCTGTAAGTTTTAATACTTTTAACTTTGAAATTACAGACTTCTTTGACCAAATCTCCCTCAGGATTCTCATCTTGACAGACTTTATTAAACAGTTCCATTAGTTCATCAACAATTTTATTTTTAAATCATAATGCTTATTTGAAGACCTGCTTTTATCATTTTATCTTAAATGGAATCAATTCATATCTGTCTAATTCCAGTTCTTTTTCTATAACCAACTTTTCTATATCTTAACTCCTAACCTTTTCAATTCTTTTCAATTAGGTTCCAGTTTTACATTACTTTCTGATTACCATTCTTCCACAAAAAGATCCTGGCATAGAAAGTGTTTTTCATTAGATTTTTCTTTATTTTCTCCTTTATCTCTTAAATTTCTCACAGAGTGAATGTGGAGTTCCAAATTTATTTATTTTATTTTTTTTTGTCAAAGACTGATTATCCTTGAATATCAGGTTATCCAGAGATGTGGTAGATAGTCCATCCCTGGATACATTCGAGGTGAGGGTACTAGACTCTGAGAAACCAGACAACTGGATCTAGCTGTGGATGACCCTATTCATTTCAGGGGAGTTGGGCTAGATGACCTTTAGAGGTCTCTTCCAACTCTAATGATTCTATGGTTCTATGATTCTGTGATTTGTGTTCCATTTCGAAATGTTGATCTTTTAGAACGATTTTTAGAATTCTGTTTAGAATTGATCTTCTTATCCCTATAGTGTTTGATTTCATCACTAATGGGTGTATCTCAAAATCCTCCCTCTTTCTGAGGAACACAAAATAATTTATAAGTGTTTATTAATCTCGTGACATACCAATGAAATAACTAACTGTAATAGTGGAAGGCGCAAGTGGATTGCATGTTGAGAAGGTTGAATGTAGAAACACCAAAATTCCATGGACAAGTCCACCCTTGTTCTATGTAGATTCCTTTACCAACTTTATCACCAAAATATCTGAACAACTTAAACAGTGTGGTAAGCAATATGACTAACACCTGACATTTACACTTCATTTTTTCTTTCTTTTATCTTTCCACTTAGGGGTAAATCATTTCGTTTTTCATTTCATTGAAAGTTTTTGTCTCCCTTCTATTTGTTGGAGTCAGTGGGCAATAAAATCTCATCTGCCTTCTGTGTAAAAATTTTAGAGACTACGATAGGCAAGATCCAGGGTCTAATGGGCTTTAATTTTTTCTTAGAACGTTGTATTTTAAAAACAAATTCTTATCTTGATTCTAACCTTGGTTTATGTATTGCAGCCAGGAAACTCACCTGTTGTTCATGGATGCTACTCTAATTTTGATTGGCAGGTAAAAAATGGAGATTAATTCCTCCATGTGTTTCTTCTGCTGCACCTCTACAGTCTTGTGAACCTGTACAATAGAAGAAAATCTTCTGACCTGAAGCTATGTCTCTTATAATAAGTACTGGCATCATGCCAAAGCATTTCAAGTCATGATTGCGTGTTCATCCATTGCCAAATTCGCCCCTGTCTTTATATTTTACCTACTGCAGAAAGGAATCAGGCTCTCAGCCATTTCAGTCTGGTGAAGGGAAGGAGAAAGAGGAATAATGACACCAGTGTTCTTTGGTGTCATCTGTTGAATTGCATCCAATTCCAGTAGCATTTTAATAACTTTCCACATTTATCAGGGGCCCAAGTGGCTAGATAATCTGATAGACATTTAAGACTTGGGAGTTTGACTAGATGACCTTCAAGGATCCCTTCCAACTCAAAATATTCTATGATTCAAAAAATTCGCTGACTTACCACCAGATTTTTTTTTCCTTCATCCACCATTTGAGGACTTATGGCTAACACAGCCCCATTGAAGGGAAAGAGCAGACAGGCTTGTAAGTGGCTGCAGCCTCCATGGAACATGTCAGTAGAGCCAAATCTGGAGATCACGTCTCTGCATTTGGCCTGGAATGTCCCCTGACTCTTCTCATTCAAACCTTTGCTGTGAATTTTAGCGCTTCTATCATCACCTTGACAAGTTTTACCTTAAAGCCACCTGGCAGCCACAAGAAGACACTGTGGGCTTTTGTGAGGAAATCCTGAGGTTTCGGCTGACGTTTCCAGGAAAGAGAGCACCACACTGAAAGCTGACAAATTTTTGGAGGCCTGATGAAGGCTTTTAGGCATCTCACCTCTTCAGCGTAAACAATTACATGACTCTCTGAGTCAGAGATCTGTTAGAGATACAATAAACAACTGTTGTATAAATAAGGGTGTGTATTTATAATTGGGAATGTCAATTTGCCATTGCATGGGGCCATAAAATTATTGTTGCCTTGCTGTTTAATATGGCTCACCACTATTGTGAAAGTATTGCAGCTGTTATAAGCAGAATCACCATTATTACTCTGTTATCTTCTCAGTTCTGCCATGCACCATTTATTTGATTCTAATTTGCCAGATTTTTTACCTCTCTGGTTCTCTCCTGATTCCTGGGTTTCTTAGTTTTGTGAAATAAATTAGCCTCTTCTGTACCTTTTCTCACCAATTCTAAGAGACATAATAATGTACCCAGACATCATTTGTTTGCTTGTTCTTGCTTTGCACTTTGCAGGAGAAAGAATATTCCCTGATGAGACAGAAAAGTTGAAGAGCTCCAATGGGGGGCAAAGTAGGAGAGAAAAACCTCTAAGAGCAGGAGGAAATCTCAAATTAACCTCTCTGTAGTTAAAAGTCAAATGCTGAGCTGTGTTAATTTGAAAGGAAACACAATTCTTGTGTACATCAAAAAGTAACAACACAAAACATGCTTTCAAGATGAAATTTCAAAAATCATCTGTCTGAGTTAGTGTCAGAAATCTAGTATTTATAAAAACATTTTAAAATACTCTTTTTACTCTAGAATATTGTATAGACTTAAGGAGTAGCATTGAAGTATGGCCATTTTTGTACCTATAGTACACATCTGCAAGTAATTATGGGTGCAAATGTGGTATGTCAACATCTACATGTATTAATTTACCTGTTAATCTGATAGTGTTATCAAATAATACACTCTTCAAAGTGTGCAACAGTTATTTGTGAGTATAAGAAGGGAAACCATGTTATGACTTAACCCTTGGAATTATAAATTTTGAAATCACATTCACATTAAAGATAACTATACTTTTTAGGAAAAACATTAACATCTGCCTTCATCTGTGTTTTATTGGGAACTGTATTTTCCCTACATGTTGTTCTCATCAGTCTTTTTTTTCATAGAGACAAGTAAGTGAGATACATAAACTTGCATGAAAAAGCTTTTCAGTAGTTAATTTCCAAGTATTTCCCATTACACGAGAATAGTCAATGGTTCTCCTGACTTTTGAAAATTCTTACCTGATTCCTGAAAAGTTCTCTATACATAGAGATGAAATTTAGACTGCAAAATAATTGTGAACCTCTCTACACAAAACCATATGCAATGAAAATGTCAGACCCACAGATCTTCAGCACACACTAAGAGGAAACAGATAATTTTTTTTTCCATAATGTATAGTAGCTAGTGTTACTATGCTGAGCTAAGAAATATTCCTGACCAGATTAACATCAAAATTGTTGCTTGCACTAAGAATACAAGGTGTCAGTGAACTGTCTTCCTAATAAGATTATTTTGCCATGTTGAATGACAATCATTCTAATTATGAGCTACTTGATTTCAGCAGGCTTTGTAGCTTTTAGGGTGGAGTTTTTCATTTCAAATGTCTGACATGAACATGATTTTTTTTTTCCCAGGAAAAATTCAGCCATCTTCAGGAATACAATTAAGAGAGTATACTGTCTTGCTGATTATACAAGTGCATAAACTGCCAGTTACTCTGTTAAGGGCTGGCAGCTTCAAAGTTTGGCTGCTGGTTGAGAAAAGCTTGGCCTCAGTGCTAAAGAGGTGCTTAACATTATTCTTGTGAGAATCTTATCAAACACATTGTAAGCCTCTGAAAAGTCATCTTTGGCTTGTAGCAAGAATGTCACCAACACCAAGGAGGCTCCTTTTAATAGTCCTTCACCACCACTAGAGAACTCCTCTGAAGTCCTACAATCTACAGCAGAGAACTCCTCTGATAAGCTTCCCCCAGGATCCACAGCTGTTTCCAGTGATCATGTGTCAAGGAAACAAACTTACCCTTTTTGCCTCTTGCTGTTCCATGGAGTTCAGTACTGTCCATTGGAATTTCTGGCTTTTCTTTTATTTACACAGACATGCATAACCCCTCCAGGCACTACATTTGAAGATAACACATTAAAAGAGCATTAGTCTGGATTCTTGCCTCCACCAGCCCTTTGTGTAAGCATTGTGATGAAGGTTTTAATTACCTGTACACACCAATTTCTTTTCCTGCATTTTCATTTTCTTTTCCTGCACAATGTCCTTACCTCACTCACAACACAGGAGGGTCCGAGTTTGGGAATCAGGATGGCGTAATGAATAGCACTGTATTGTAAACAAAAGTTCCATAGACCTCTTTCCTATTCACTGCATAAGCTCAAGGTTCTTGATCGAAACAAAAAACACTGTAGAATAAAAAAAATTGATGGCTACCCCAAGAAGACAAGTTCTACTACAGCATTTGCCTCTCTGGATATATAAAAAGTGTACAGCGCAAAGATACCTGAGTATATCAGATACTGGGAGAAAATCTACAGTAGCAGAAGATCATTCTTTCCTCTAGAAAGCTAAGCTGTCCAAGGGCCAACTTAAGCCTCTGCAGACAGGCTACTCTGTGCACCTGGGTTAATTTCAGTGGATGACTGTAGAGCTTTTCTGTGCTGCTGATTTGCATTCATCAGATTTTGCTATGATGATCAGTCAGTAATTTTACATCCCTCATTGCCTAAAACACAGCTTGGGCTACTCTTTTTGCATTAACATGAATTCAGCATACAGGAAGATCAGCAAACAGAGCTGATGGGAGCCATATAACAAATAAAGTTGCAGTAAGTTACAGGTGTGCTAGGTGATCAACAAAGTAAATGTACTGCTTTTCTTTCAGAAATACAATAGGCTAAAATTCTTGGCAAATAATTTTTTCATTCTAGTACTTGAAGGGAATGTATGAACAGGAGGGGGATGACTGAGTACATGGGTTGACAGTGATAGAACAAGGGGGAATGGTTTTAAACTGAGACAGGGGAACTTTAGGTTAGATATTAGGAGGAAGGTTTTCACTCAGAAGGTGGTGATGCACTGGAACAGCTTGCCCAGAGGAGTTGTGGATGTGGCTCTGGGAAGTCTGATCTAGAGGCTGCACATAGCAGGAGGGTTGAAACTAGATGATCTTTGAGGTCCTTTTCAACCCAGACCATTCTATGATGATTCTTATATGGAAATGAGGTATCTGCATGTTTTTCATTAGACATGCCTTTCAGTATCATCTTTAGCCTTCCAACCAGCCCAATGATAATAGTCTACTTCATGTCTGTGAAATTAGATAGCATAATTTTGAAGAGAATCAGTTAAAAGAATAAATAAAATAATTGTATGTAGTAAGAGATTGAAATATGTAAGAAATGAGGAATGGGGCCCTAGACTGAAGATTAAGTGAAAAGTCAATTGTTACCCAGACAGTGAGAAAGCTTGAGGAAAATGTTCTCTGTTAGCTGTGTACACTGAGACTGCAATAACATTACACAACTATCTGCCATTTAAATGTTTCCTGAAATCTGAATGTTGGTGGGTATTTTTGTTGTTTATTTTTTAATACCAATATTTTTAAAACGCAGTCAACACTGTTTTCATGATGGAAATGAGAAGGAGCTGCACTCTGCTCTCTGTTTTCCTAAGCCAATATGGTTTTCTTCCAAATCGTTTCTTCTTCTTTTCAGGTTTTCCCAGATTATAGTCAGGGGATTTTTCCTGAACTACTCATCAGTTCTTGCTGCCCTGTATCTGAAATGATGAAATACTGTATATCACTCTCTAAAAAGGAAAAGTAAATTTCAGAGTGTTCTAACTGAGGTCATATTTTTTCCATGTCTAGACATCATTGGTAATCTCTCCCTTTTATAATACTGCTGTGCTTTCCATGTACTCAGCTGTGAGAAAGCACTTTGCACTTAGTTGCATAAAATATGCCGAATTTGCAGACAACTTTCAATACAGCATCTCAGATTGCTTAGGCTGGTGTTTGTGATCTTTTCTGAAATCAGATTTTTCCTCTGGTGGAGTTTTGCTTAGTAAACCAATGGCAAATCTGGAACAAAAAATATGACTGATGTGGTTCCATAATGCCCAGCTTGTTAAGCAAATGTTGTTGAATCAAGTCCCCAGTAAACAAGCTGAACTTCTTGTTCCACTAGAAATATATTTTACTAAGAATCTTTGTAGATCATTCTTTATGCAAAAAAATATTGTCTCAAGTGATGGTTTTGAGCAGAATAAAGCGAATATTTAATAAATGAAAACATATGCTGAATCAGTGTTTACCCTTATAGTTTTACTTTTTAAATATTAATTCTTTTCTAACGCTTTGTACATAAATAATCCTTTAAGAGAGTAACAATGAAATATAGACAATCCACATCAAATGAACGTGAACTTTTGATGTAATTATCAAAGGTCTGTTGGATTCTGTTTAGTTTTAATTAGTATTGGACTCTAACCAAAAAATTCTAGTCTCACGTGGATTTTTAAAATCCAAATATTATGCCCCCTTGCACTAAGGATTTTGGATTAATTTGGACCATTAGAAATGTACTGGTTGTTCCTAAAATTATGTTCAAGTTCAGATTTTAAAAAAATAATCCGTGGAGTTATTTTAATGGAGAATAATGCACTAATTGACTTATGAACTAATTGAAACTACTGTAAAGACTTCTGGGCTTGGTTCTGACTTCTGGTTCTTTTATTCAGAATTAGCTGTTGAACAAATACTTTAGCATTTTAAAAGAATATTCTATTATGAAATTCTTCCTGGTATACAAAGAAAAGAGACATGATACCATCATGACTTTCACTGCCGCAGTGCAAATATCTATTGATAGGATTGCTACATACCTATTTGCAGCATGTTCCTGTGTGCTTTCACCAATTCCAGTCTTTTTTTCCTTGAGGACTACCAAATCCCATTTGAACAAGAAAACACTGAATTAATCAGACCAAGATTATCAGACCTATGAGACCGTTTGAGTTTTGCCACAGGGCCTTCCTTTTGTACAGGATGAGGTCTCTCTGCTGCTTCTGCTGGATCTGTCTAGGCATTCAGATACCCAAAGATGAATGGGTCCTTCTGCATTTGGCCATAGGCTGGCCTTTTTCATTCCCCATTGACAAAAATTGAGTGTATTCAAACTGCTTCCCTGAATTCAAGACACCCACCCAGGTGAGTCAGGGCACTCCATAACACTCAACTTTTTGTTAATTGCCACAGTATCAATTTTGTGCCCCCCTTGAAAACTATGTCAGTTGTTCAGGTTGTGTTAAAAAAGAGTTTAAAATGGTTTAGGATGTAGGGTCTTGTAGTGTCTTGTCAGTAATGGCACAGCTAATTAATGCTTTTCCATTAATGCATACATTTTGAGAGCTATCAGTCAAGTAGCTTTTAAATCGTGTAATGTGTGTTTTATTAATTACATATAATGTAGGATTTTAAAACACGATGTCATGTGGTAGTATTTCAAATGCCTTGGAGAAATTTAATTATACCATAACAACACAGCTACCTTTATCAACAAGACCTATAATCTTGTAAAAGAAAAAAATAAAACCCTCAAGAGGATAATTTGACAAGAAGTACTTTCTGTGACGTTGTGTTGAATGATAGAGCTTTATTTTTAACATGTAATTCCTTTTTGATAGAGTGCTGAATTTGTCTGGCTTTTCTTTTTTTTTTTTCTCAGATTAGTATCAGGATAACCAATCTATCGTTTCCTCGTCCATTTTTTCTAAATGCCACAATTACTTTGGCAAGTCAGCAATTCTTTGAAATAACCCTCCTCCAACATTCACAAAGAAAATTAACTGCTGTGGCCCAGAGACCACTGGAGTTTTGGCTCATTCTTTTAAATTTCTTAGGTGAGAATTATAAAGGTTTCAAGGTTTGAAGTATTTTGTTTCAGCAGAAAAGGCAAAACTAAATTTTTGTATTGGCTAATAGTTGTTTTTAATTCCCTCTAATCCTTTATTTCTACTGCTAGTTAGTATTTTCTAATTTGTTTTGTTACATTTTGTTTCTTTTGTTTTAAGAAATCTGTTGACCAATATTGCCATTCATTTCTTTCTGAGCAGAGAAAATACAGATGCCAAGACACGAGCCCTCGGGGGTGATATGTGGCTGATGCTCAGGTCTGGTTCTAGGGGCAGGAGCACGGGAAGCCCACAGCAGGAGGCAAGAAGAGCAGGGAAGCACAGAAGTACATGAACTTGTGGATGAAAGTTCATCTCATGCTGAGCCAATTAGGTAGCTGGATGTCTTAGCACTGGTAACACACCAGGAGAGTCTTGAGGGAGTGGTTTAATGAAAAGGTTGATGAATCTACATGTATACAGTTCTTTATCTGACTCTTTCATTAGAAATATGTTGCTGTCTATCATTTCCTCATCATTATTACCTGTTATGACATTTACCAAATAATATCATACAAAGAAAATTCTCTTTTCCTTTCCAACAACGCTGTGTCTTGATATAATACAGGGAGTCCTGAGGCCTAATAAGAACTGTGGATCTTTCCACAGCCAGAATTGTCTGTATGATGGAATGCCTAGAGAATGTATTGCCTGTGATAAGCATCAAAGTACTTTAGAAAAATGCCCTGACCATTTTTTACACAATACCACAGATTTTCTTGTATCTGGTGGCTTACTGAGCAAGACAACAGCTGTGGGCAACTTCTTGCTTTGTTGTTTGTTTGTTTGTTTACTTGGTTGGCTGGTTGTTTTCTCCAAGATTTATACATAATTGGAGCATGTTTTTTTGACCACCTGGTCTTAGAAAACTCTTGAAACTGAACACCCTGATGATTGAAAACCTAGAGGCAAAAAAAATTCGAAGTTCAAATTTCATTGCCTGTAAAATCTAATTATTACAGAAACCCTGTGACTTTCTATGACTTACTGTCTTCAGACTTTGAGTCTGGCACAACCGACCAATTCTGCATGATAATTTCATTATTATTTCAGACCTGCTGTTTCCAGAAACTAGGCGTAGATCTCAGGCATAGACTCAGTGTTTGTGCTGATTTTCATTTTTTCATTTCAGGCTAAAGTCAGAAGAAAGGAACTATGCTGTGCAGCTCTGAACTAGAGTAAAAGTTCTTAATACGAGGCATTAAAAGAAGATGGCAAATACAACAATTTTATCTGCAGAAGTAGGAAAATTAGAATAGAAATTCTTGTTCCTGAACTCAGTAACAAAAATTTTTTGCTGTTAGTACTGAAATGGTGTTCAGTGTGATTCATTCAGTCCTTGATGGAGATGAATTTAAAACTGATATTCATGATTTTCAATTGTTGTTGTTTGTTTTAGCACAACTTGTTAATAAGAAGATAATTTGGTCAGTGCTTGGTTACAGTAACTGCTTTGGTCAAATCCAGACATTGGTACTTAGATCTCTTTTTGTTGTTCTTCAACACATGCAATTGTTTTAAAAATAGAATCATGGGACTACCCTGTTAAAATGAAAGTTATTCAGCTTATAGAATGAACAACATTTAGAAATAAATGTAGCTTGAATTCCCTCTATCAATAGGCTCTACAGTGCTACTGACAGTTTTTTTTATTTTGTCTGATTGTGTCTTTGACCCAGCTCATAAGTCAGTATTCTGCTGTCAGACTCCAGTTTGCATGTGAGAAATAGGTAAGGAACTTAACTAGGAAGCTTTGTGAATAGGGAATTGAATTTGCATCTAATTCACTAAGTACACATGTTTACATGACCTTTTAAAAAAGGAATTAAGGCAGTTTGATCATGAGCTCCAGGCAATCTGACTTACTGAGGTGATTGAATCAAGAGGCTCAGGTACTTCTTACTAGAGGTGAACTGCAAGAGAATAATCTTAATTTAAATATAATTTCAAATTGAATATTTGAATATCAAATTCACAGCTGTGTTAGCACTATAAAACAAATCTAGAAGCACTGCAAATGACTGCTCAGAACCTCCTATGAGAGCAGCAAACAGTCCCAGGCTGTCAGTTCAGTTTGAATGCTTCTTGATACCAAAAACAGAAGACAGCAATGATTAGTTAATTTTGTAATCAAAAAAAAACATCACTGGGAAAGGCAGACTATTTAATAAACAGAAACACGGCACATTTATTTAACAGCATGCTTGCCCAGCAATGTTTTGGCAAATATTTTCTGAGGTAAAATATAACATAACATGAAATTATCAGCAGAACACAAAGACTTGTTCAAATTATGTGGGAATCTTCATTTTCTATATTTCTTTCATGATAAACTTTTATTAGAAAACAGATACACAAAGCACAACTTTGACCTTATTCCCCTTTTAAGAGCTGGTCATCTCTGGCTCTGTGCAAGATCCATGTGTCCCTACACTGAGGCTTTGAAATATGCAGGGGAAATTAACTTTTCAAAAGGGAGAAGGATAAGAGAGTTTCTTATTAACTCTACTAATACACAACAATATGCTTTCCAAAAACAAGTCAAAACACTTCTTCTCATCACCCCAGGTGCATACAGAAGGTGTGCATCTCAGTATATTTCTAAGCAGCATAATGTGTACATTACATGCTAAGGGAAGTAGAGAGTGACAGGCACTGTCTGTTACCACCTTAGTTGAGTGTCAAACTAGGTAGTACTAGGACTACCTATCTCATGCCTGTATTGTGTGAAGTTAAATAGAAAATACTCCTACCTCAAATCCATTAGATTTCCCAGGATAATAATACAGAGGAGAACATGAAGGCAGAGTTTATTCTGCTTTTAGTGTTTCACTAATACTGGTTACAAATCCTTAACAGCTGATTGCATCTTCATTCTGTATAAGGTCCCCTTTTTATTATCTGAGCTACATTATCTGTAATATTATCTATTTGTTTTAGTATTTTGCTACTATTTTAGTTCTATACTGTTTTAATACTATTTTAGTATTATTAGTAAATTTCTAGTAATTTTAGTACTCTTAATCCTGCCCCATTCTTGAACTTTATGGCATATGAAAGTATGGAAGAAGAAATAGCTTCTGAAAGTGCTTCATGTATAAGCAGTGCCCAATGATGATGAAGTAACGCACAGATTAGGGCATGATTAAAACTTTTGTGCCTAGTAGACTGGGAAAATCTAACGGCTTTAGTGCATGAGTGTTAATACATCCTAAATAACAAGGCGGATGTGACAGGGCTGGATAGAATCTTGAATATCTCCAGAGAAGGGGAATCCACAACCTTCCTGGGCAGTCTGTTCAGTGCTCCATCACCCTCACTGTGAAGAATTTCCTTTGCATATTAGTGCAGAACTTCCTATGCTCCAGGTTGTGGCCATTTCCCCTTGTCCTGATCCCACAGACTGCTGAAAAGAAGTTGGCTATGTCGCCTTGACTCCCACACTTAAGACATTTATAAACATTCATAAGATCACCTCTGAGTCTTATTTTCTCAAGGCTGAACAGACCCAGTTCTCTCAACCTTTCCTTATAGGGAAGATGCTCCAGGCCCTATATCATCTTTGTGGCCATCCACTGGGCTCTCTCTCTTTTATACTGAAGAGCCTAGAACTGGACACAGTACTCCAGATGAGGCCTAATTCTGACTACGGCAGGGGGGAGGATCACCTCCCTTGACCTGCTGGCCACACTCCTTTTAATGAACCCCAGGATCCCATTGGCCCTCTCGGCCACCAGGGCACACTTCCGGCTCATCACCAACCTGTCATCTACCAGGACCCCCACGTCCTTCTTTACAGAGCTCCTCTCTAGCAGATCATGTCCCAACCTGTATTGATACTTGCAGCACTGAACTTCTGCCGTAGGAGCCTCTGCCATCTAGTTCATTGCAATTGTGTTTCTACATAGCAGTCCTTACCTGAAACCCAAGGAAAGTTCTTACATCTTTAAAAACTTTTCTCAGTAGCTTGGAGCTATAGGAGGGACAAGGTTCAGGTCAGGTCTCCACTAGTCATGATAACCAACAGCAAGTGTTTGACCTAGATGTGAAATTACACTGTATTCATAAGAACATACAGACTTCATAGAGTATGTGTTCAGCATTCTGAATAATTGAAAAGCAGATTTGCTAACTTTTTTAGCTCTACTTGATCACTCTTTTTCCTATGCAATTCTTCCTACTCCTGGCCTTTTCAGAACAATTTCATCATTTCTCAGTCACAAGCACACGCTGCTTTTGTAATCCACTCAGTGGTTATTTGCTTTGGACAAAGCAGTAAGACACACCATCAGGATTACAGCCCTTCTATAAAAAATATATTAGAAATTATTACAATGATAGTGGTGTCCAAATATCTGTTGCTGTTGTTACCTTGTGTAAATAGTTTCATTCACAACTCTACAGCTGTAAGGGGACATTGTCAAGTTGTTCTGGTTTAGTGAACACTGTACTCCTGCAGCAAATGGTTGAGTCTACATGTTCTGCTGTGGATCTCAGCCTCCTTAGGAGGGAAAGAAAAAGTCACACATTCACTCTTCTCCTCTCCTTTTTCTGACAAACCATGTGTAAATTGCTCACTAGTCCTCAGTCTTTCTCTCCAAGAGCTTTGTCAGACATAGCCAGAATCCTTCACAAAATCATAGAATCATAGAATCATAGAATCACAAGGTTGGAAACGACCTACAACATCATCCAGTCCAACCGTCTCCTCATCACCATTGCCACCACCAGCACTAAACCATATCACGCAGCACGTCATCCAGATGCCTCTTGAACACTGCCAGGGACCTTCAGGAGGTTGTAGAGCGCAATGAGGTCTCCCCTGAGCCTCCTCTTCTCCAGACTGAACCATCCCAGCTCCCTCAGCCGCTCCTCATAAGGTTTGTGCTCCAGACCCCTCACCAGTTTCGCTGCCCTTCTCCGGACACGCTCCAGGACCTCAACATCTTTCCTGTAGTGAGGAGCCCAAAACTGAACACAGTACTCATAAAACACGTAAGTGTTCCCACAGACTGCAGCTGTCACACTCACCATTTCAGAGAGCATTATCTCAGCTCTGGATGTACTGAATGAAATTCCACGTTGAAGCTTTAATTACAAGAGTTGTCTCTAACATTAGAACTTTGGTGTAAGGTAATTAATTCAGAAATTGGTGCTAATAGATGCAGTTTCAGACTCACAAAAGAGAAAAAACAAAAGATTCCCAAATCCTCCAACCCAGAAAGCTGATTAATTCTTTCTCTCTCTATTTCCCCACAGTCACAGGGATTCCTGTCCCTAGCTCTTAGGGCTTGTAGATGTTCCAGACTCCACCAGCAGGAAAGACTCTTTGCCGCTAGGTCCCTGAGAGAATGGGATGTTCTATATCAGGGCTAAATAGCAGCTAACTTCTGACAGGCAAACACTGACTACTGGGAGATGAGTTGTCAATGCCAGTTTCTCACACAGCAATCGTGCAAACAAGAAGAGTCCTGAAAAGATTTTGATCTCCTACTTTGTTTAATTTTACAGTGTTACAAACCCTGTCTAAAATCCTAGGAAGCTTCCAATCATTTCAATTGATCCATTCATTGGGCTGATTTGTTGCAAGGATGAAGGATTTTCAGTCTTTCCCCTCAAGCTATTTCATGTTGGAGAACCACTCTGTGTTTCTTTCTGATTCAGAGATGATAAAGCCCAATCCATCTATCAAAATGAGTCAGCAGATGAGGTCTACTCACACCCCTCTCCCCACACACATGCACAGCATTAAAATGCCAACAAGCTGCATGTTGAACATACGTGCAGAACAGCTATGATAAGTTAGAACAATCGTTAACGTATTCATGGTGCAATTCAAGTACATCTTGTACACGAGTTCCCAAAATTATTTTAATAACAATCATCTTTAACTACACAGTTGCAGATAGTTGGATCACTTCCTGAAGGCACGTTCCCACAGTAATATCCATAGCACATCCATTACAGACAGTGCTGTTAGTTCTCATTAGCTAGGACAAACAAGGCAGTGAGTCACAGTCTCCCTGAATAAAGGATCCCATTGTTTTAAACTGATAAACCAGAGATTCTGCTCTGTGCTGGTGTAAACCTGACATTGATTAAAGTTTTCTGGGATGCTATGAAGGCAGCCCTTGAATGGATGTGGACCTGAGCTGTCAGGGAGAGAAGGCTGTTACAACAATACAACTAGTTCGTGCCTTTTCCAACAAAAGCTATTTGGTTTCTCCCATTGTTAGGAGAACTTATTGTATTTGGTCCAAGTACTTTTCCAAACTCCTCTGTGAAAATTAGTCTAAAACTAAAATAGATTGTACTGAATGTTTCCAAAGTGTACCCATTAAATAAGACATATATTTATATGCTTTCCACTTAGTTGCTTATTTCTGATAGGTAGCAATTGTTTCTAAGGTATGCTAAAGTTATCTAACTTACCTTACTATGAGAAAGTATTCTTTCTCTTATGCATTGGCTCTTGTTTTGTTGTTAGGTTTTGTAAAATCTTAGCAGTAATGGTGAAAGCCAAACAGAAATATTTTTACCTGCACTTTGCCAGTAACATCAAAAGAGGTGCTATTATCTCAACAGCAATTTGGACTGGTTATCAAATGATAATCTTGGAATAAGTGAGTATGATTTGTGATGGTACTTATCTTTTGTAGGTGTGGTTGGCATTTATTAAAATGTGCTTTTTTTTTTTTTTTTCCTGCTAGATAACATGCCAAAGACTTCAGGCAATAAGTAATTATTCCATGTAAAATATTTATTCTCTGCCAGTCATATGTCTTTTTCAAAGATCTGACTTTGGAGCAGCCATTTAAAATCATGTAAAAGCTTAAAGACGGGGCAGGAATGAAACCTGATGTAAGTGACTACAACAGAAATTTTCATTGTGTGTGCTCAGCAGCTTTTGAGAATATAGACCAGTTGTTATTATATATTGTATTTATTTATCACTTCAATATTGAATTATCTAGTACTGGACACCTAATTTGTGCTCCAGCCAAAGAAACTCTCATTCCACTAGGATCTCCATGAGGTTGCTAATAAAGAATTTTACTTTAAAACTCTGAGATAAACATTATTTTCATTTTCATTCCGTTCTATATTATAAAGTATAAAGATGAATGTGTGTGTGAAGGAAAAGTTCCACAACATATGCACAATATAAGCCCAGATTGACTACTGTAGTTCCTGGAAGATATTCTGGTCCTGAACCATAGCAATGGCCCTGAAGGTCTTTGCAGTAGCAACAGCTCGTTCTGCACAGGAATGTATATTGTGCACAGTCATGTAGCAGAAAGGCTGAACTGAACACATCGGAATAAACTGTATTCGTCTGAACTTGCACTTATTTATCTAAGGCTTTATTTTTTCAAATCCAGTACTAAGAACTGAACTCATAACCTAAGACCTACTTCACTCTTCTGAAGTCATGCAAGAGATACAACCAACAGAGAAAATAGGGTAATAATTGTGCAAATACAGCATGTATTATCTGCCTTCTAAAAAAAGGAAAATAAAAAAAGTCCTTTCCTGACTCTGACTCCAGCACCTAGATACCAACCTGATTTTTTTCCCTCAAATTCCTTAAGAGAGTATGCAGCCAGCTGCTGCTGCATTGGTGCTTGCCTGCAGGACTGGCAGGTGGTTGTATTTCTGAGTGGTTTCTGGGCACGTCTGTCTCTTGAGAAATGTTGGAGGGCATAAACCCCTCCTCAAGCAGAATGAAAAATCAAAGGAAGATGCTTCAGAAGGTAAAATAAACTTCTGAAGGAGAAAAAAAAACATAAGCTAAACTACAGTTGCAGTAGCAGCACACATTAGTGTTCACTGTTGTATCTCTTCAATAACCTGTTCTTAGTAAATATGTGCACTCCAAATCCATTTTCATTTTCTTAAACTCTACATTAGGGAGCAAATGTTAATATTCTGTTAATGTTAGTGTAACTCATGTTACTTACAAGTGTTATTTCTGACAGATGCCAGTGTGACAGGAAATTCAGCCCCGTAAACATAACTTGAATTTTTTTGCTCCTCTTTGATAATTAGAGGGGGCACTCACCAACAATGAAATATCAGATAATGCAAAGCTAAACCCTGCCCTGCTGCACAGCTAATGCTTTGCTACACGTTTAAAATGCATTTCAGCCAACTCTTCCTTTTGATGCTGAAAAACACTATGCATAACTAATTCCTCTTCATAAGAATGTATCGATACAAATTATTTACAGTGTAAACACAGCAACTTCTTAGAACATCTACCTTTAACTTTTTAATTTTCTTAAGTTAAAATGTAGAACAAAAATAACACCTCAGATACGCAGCAAACTTTCTCCATCAATGGAACTTGTATAAGACTCACCTTCAAATATTTTGCTCATGACAGTGGCCAGAACCAGATGTTTCACAAAGAGGTAAGTGCCAGGGAAAGGGAAAATATTAGGCACTTAATTTCAGTATTGGTCTCTCAGAGAGTGTCCTCTGAGAGAATAATAATGGTATCTTATAAACTTCTGGAGCTTGTGATAACTTTGGATATTCTTGGCATTAGTACAAACACTCAGCTATTTTAATCAGGCATTAAAAGAAATGGTAATTGCTGGTTTAATGATATTAAATTAATTGAATGTGATAAGAAGCTTAACAGCAATTGTAGCCCAAAGGTTCTGTCTAGCTATAGGAAGCAATAAAAGTTTTCCCCACTGAGAAAAAATCTGAGAGGCTTACTTTGTTTTTATATTGATACCTTCAATACCAGACAGAAAAAGACATTGTCTTTTTAAGATGTAGTTCAGGTAAAGTGAGATCAACCAAAGAAAGTCACAGGATACAGCATATTCTGAAGATAAAAATCATTTGATAACATCCCTACTATTTTATCATATTCAGAATATAAGTACTTTTTATTCTTTTAAATCTGTCAGAAATATAATATTTTTTCCAATACAACACTGGTAAGCTCTAAACCAGAAAGTCAAAATAGCAGAGAAGCTAGTAGAGATTTATTACTAAGATCAATCTGAAAACATACTTACAGTGCTGTGGCTTACTTCCCTAATTTGATAGATATGCAATACTGTTCAACTTTTTCTGTGGGTATCCCTCCTAAAGACTTCACAGACGTGTTAATAGATCCTTCTGAAGTTAGTTGATAATGTCATGCATAAATTGGCACAAATGGGTAGAATTCAGAATTGGTAAAAGTGGCAAGAAGCAGGCCTACTTACAGATGAACATAAATAGTTGGAAACATAACAAAAGAGAGGAGTGAGAGAATACGAAGCTGTGTCCTTGATCTCACTAGTATTGCCTATTAACGTGTTCCTGAGCATGTTGCACTTAGATGAATTGAAATATTCACTTTTTGAACTTGTGGATATTACAAGACTGAACTGTTTTTTCTGCTGCTAAATTGCATATTTCCAGCTTCCAACAACTTAAGCTATTGGACAGACCCATTTCAGATCCATTTTTGTGCACATTTGTTACACGTACAACAGCTCTGTGCTCATTCAGCAACATAGAGGAACCCCTGGATTTGTTTATAGCAGAGCATCCTGATTTTTGTCAGTGTATGTGATTTAACCATCAACCAGTTGTCACTGCTGTATAATTCTACAATGAAATGACACTTTCATAGATCAGTGTGTATCTGATTTGGCCCAGAACGCTGATATTATCTTTCACTTCTGATCATTTGAATGTGGAAACATTTCTCAGCTCTGTACATTTTGAAAGAGATTACATATGAACACAAGAAGCAATATTCAAAGTGGAAAATTTCAGCCTGACTTTTAAAAGTGTTTGGCAAGGGACAATCAGTGACTTAAAAGGGTTGGGAGCTCCAGACGGAAGGAACAGGGTATGCAAATATTCAATTAGCAGCAGTATGAGGGTGAGACTTTGGAAGAAACAGAACAATCTAGAGATGAATCTCTGGGAGAATTGGCAGGAATGTGGGTGACAAGGAAGTCTTATAAATCATGTCATGAAAAAAAGCATGGAATGTTTGATAGCAAGGAACGAAATGTCGTATAAAAACAGTACAGTGCATTACCCAATTAGAAGCAAATGCAATGAGAACATTTCAGGGTAATGCAGGGATCGGCTTACTTCTAGGCAAGAGTCCAGCTCACACATTTTAGAATGGCTACCGTGGAACCAAAATGTGTATAGGAAAGTGGGTGTGAAGATGATTAAAATAACCAGACCTGCTCGTGATTGCATGGGATGAAGACAGTATAATTAACTTGGCTAAAGGAGTGTCTTCTCCTTGTGATATAAGTAAACTGATAAGAAGCTAAACAAGTGGAGGCAGCCGAAAATTGAATGGGATGGAACTGAGACTTCAGAACAGCTCCAAGAAATTTGACTCACTTTGTTCCTGTAAAATATGTCCATTTGATCTGCAACATGGAGAGATCATGGGGTTTGGTCTCCATCCTGAAGCAGTTCACACTATGGTGACATTATGTATAAGCAGGACTTTAACAATTTAGCTTTGTCAGTGCTCAGAGCCAACTAAAGATTAGTTTGCAACAGATTGCCATGGAGAATTTGGCAAAATTTTCTTGAAAAAAAAAAAAAAACGTTTTCCTGAAGACAGCTAGGCAGGATGAAAACAGGAAAACAGTGGCTAGAGGGAAAAGGAGATATAAAGTATGTATGCATATCATACTATCTGAATGGAAATGAAACTCGTAATTGATCTGCTAATATCATTTTTGAAAAGCTGTAAGAAACAGATGTAAGTCAAATTACATTTTTTTTCCAGCATCATCAGTAACTCTGTAGCATATTGTTGTAGTTGCAGTTGGCTGTTCCATATAAAGTTTTACAACATAAAGAATTTTAAAGTTGTATTTATCCTCAAAACTCTGATGTACTGAAAATAAGAAATATTGTACAAAATAAAGACTATTGCCAAGAGATCTAGAAAGAACTGGAGAAGACATGAGGTTTAGGACACCTTGAATAAACTTTTTTTTTTCCTGGTATGGTTGTTCAGCTGAACAGCAGAGTTGACTTAAACAGAAATTTAGATTTGCTTCATATTTTCTAATTGAAAAGGAAAAGAAAAATAACAGAAATATCAGGTTTACACTGGGAAAAATCTTTTATGTTATCTGGAATACAAGTTTTATTCTGAGAACTTGCTGTAAAAAGTATTGAAAAGTAATGATACCAGACTTTCAAAGAAGATCAGATGGGATATCTGTAAACCCTTCTACACAATTTTTTCACCAGCTAAAGGTTTCAAAAAAGAAGAACATGGGTTCACATCTCACCTTTGTGGGACAAATCACAAGTCCAATTTCAGGCTGTCAAGTGTTAGTTGAGTACATGGAAGATGGGCTTTGCTATTCAAATCCTTTTCCAGAGCCAAGATAGATTTGGAGCCTAAGGATGCTATCCAAGGTAAGTGTCCTTAAGCTGTTCCCTTTGGAATATTTTGGGGCAGAATAATATGAAATCCTCTTCTTGGAGCAGCTTCAGCTTTTAAGACATCTGTATTCAGAGTGGTATATTTAAATGTGGAATAAAGAGCCAAAAGATCTCTCCAGCCTCTTATCCATGAGTGTTCAATACAGAATACAGAAGGCTGAAAGTCAAAACTACTATGCGAACTTTCTTTCATTTTTTTAGCAAAATTCATAGCACAGCTCATAATCTATGAATATTTGACTATGGTAGCACAACCTTTCTTATTCCTACCACTTGTAGGAATTCCCAGGTATTCCTATTATTTGTAGAAGTACCTTGAATTTATCTCAAGAATTCTTTAAAGTAGAAACGTCCCAATCAAACAACACACTATAGATATGCCTGTAGAAAACTGGGTTTTCTTGTCTTTACATTTTCAGTATAAAATTCAAGTTTTTTTAATCAAATTTTTAAAAAGCTATTATTTTCAGAGAGAACTTTCAGTTCTCTGAGTGATTACTTAACAAATAAACAAGGAATTAAAGAATAAGAAGTGACTTTGCTTTTGTGCAGACAAATCATATTTCCTACTTTGATTTCCATTACTGGATATTTTTTTCTCTGAAGCAAATATTTAATGATCCTTTGCAGAAGACTTGTCCCCAATGCAACAGTAACACACCAGACTGAGAAACTGAAGTTTATTTCCTTTCAGAGCAAGTTTTCAGTCCAAATTTTGTGGACCTCTATTATTTCTTGACCCAACACAGCTGGCGACTGGAGATTTTAAGACTGCATAAATGAAAACGAAACAATGTGACCTATTTCTCTAAAAGCAATACCTTCATTCTCTGGTTTAAAATCAGAAGGACAGTATCCTCCCTAGAATTTTAATGCAGATGAGTTCCTATTTTTCAGCAACAAAGAGGTGTACTAGTGAAACCCTAATTTATGTACTTTTACATCCAAACAAAAGTATTAGGATTAGATAAAGAAATTAAGTCTTCAAATTGGCTCTAAAATGAATTGATGGATCTCATCTATTCTTACTGCCTAAAGAGCTCAGGAAGAATATTGCATCCTCCCAGCTATTTCTTGGCTTATCACTGTTACTCTCATTCCCACTTGCTGTTGAAGTAGGTTGAAAACAAGGAGTTTGCTATTTGTGCACTACCATTCCAGAGTCCGTTCCTGCAAAATGCCAGCACTTTACATTTCAACAGTACTGCTTGTGACATTACAAAATACAGTGATTTTCAATGCTTGTCAAGAATTCTGATGTAAAATCTAAAAATCTAAGATCTCTAAAAATTAAAGGTTCTGTCTCAGACACTTATATTAATTTTAATCAAGATTGTCTATCATCTCCCTTTTGTATTTCTTCTGGAAATTATGCAGGGGGAGGTCAGTATCCTTCATTGGGCTTTGCTTCAGAATTTTTATGGTAGCTACTGAATTACTTGGAGCTTTAAAGAAGTCAATCTTCTAAAGTCGAGAACAAGTAAAGCCAAATCTCTTGAAAGAAAGAATTTAAACAGAAAAATATGAATGATTAGGAACAGTTTAAGAATATTTTACTAGAAGTCCAAAAGCTACAATCAGTAAAGAAGGACAACTGTTAACAACTGTTCTGGTAATAAGCCAACTTGGCTTAAAATGGAAATGAAAACTGTTCTTATTGTGCATAACCTGATCAATAGATAAAAATTATAACAGGAGAAAATGGGGTGAGTAGGCAACTGATAAAGAAAGAAGAAAGATAAAAACAAAATGAATATAGAGAAAAGCCTAAGTTCAACCACAGAATTTAATAATATTCAACTAAAATATTTCACTGTACTGAATAGGAATGACATAAACTAGAACACAGTGAGGGGAATGAGACAACTATATACTTAATTTTACTGGCACAGTAAGCTAGGTATGTTAGTAATTTCTCTAAGGTGCAAATGAAGAATATGAGTTTTCATAGTCAAATATTAAGATGTTCTTCTCAGAACAAAGAACATGGACCTACACTCAATACAACATATACAGTGCTAATAGAGGTTCTCTGGTAATGACCTGCTATTCATCTTGCATTATCAACTGGCTAGAAATGGAGGACAGTCAAATATGAAACAGGGTGTACATCATAGAAAAGACAATAGTTAACCAAAAATCACTTTGACAAGAGTGGTTTATATTTATTATTGTTGCTTGTTTATCCCTGGTGTCCATTTTTTCAGTTCTTCCCCTTCCTCCACAAAAACATAAATGTTTATTCAACTGGAAAAGTCTGGCTAAAGATAGAGTGGTTTCTTTGAGCTTGGAATCCAGGACTGCAATACAAGTTCTGCCTGGGTTTGACAATAGTACTAGGAGAGAGAACATCTGATCTATAGGAGTGCAATGGAAATCTTCATCCAAGAACTGAAAATACATAACTGAAGGTATACTCACCAGATTCTTCACCTAAAAATGGACCAGCTCAAGAATTGTAAAACAGCACAGTGAACAAATTCATGCACCCAATAAAGATCAATTCAGGAATCAATATATATAATACCATATTTCTCTATATATGCATATAATACTACAATATTACAGTATATATATGTTATTATTATATATAATTTTCAGAAGGATCAATTTCACCAGAAGATCTGCTCAGCTTGAAGAAACAGGATAGCATGGGGTGGGAATGACGTGGCCTGAAACCAAGATAGATTGAGATAAAAAACATACATAGAATGTCCATTCATAAATGTTTCCATTCCAGCAGAACATAATCCAATATCTTTAAAGATACTTTACACGAATCAACTGTCAGTCTAATGAACTCATGTGTATGTGATCCATTAATGTTCCTTGTTAGAAGAAAGTCTGTTAAGATACAGACAGCTTAAAAGAAGATACTTCAGCTGAACTCGATTCTGTAACTTTTCTGTCAGGTATTATACGAGGCAGAATTTCAGGACTGTCATGATACAGACAGCTTAACAGTAGGCCAACAATATTGTTTTTTCACTTGTTTCTTCCTATTCTTCTGTCTGAAGAAAACTGTCATTTTCATCTTTTCTGTAACTGAAAACAGAGCAAAAAAGGAGAGTATCTTGATGTTGAATTTCACAAGTAATTTACAATTTAAAATTGATAGTAATAACTATTCTTACTATTGTTTGTTATCCAGCGTCCACTGTCATGTGAAAAGAACCAAGCATCTCACTGAAAGCATTGGAAATCTTATAATTTTTCTTAAACATTGAAATTTATAGTCATCCCAATTAGATATATTCATACAATTGATTATGATTGTTTTCCTATTTACAAGAAAAATTGATACAGCAAAAAAAATTTAAGAGTGAGGGATGGCTACAACCTCTTCAGAAGGGATAGATGAGGAAGGAAGAGTGGTGGTGTGGCCCCTTTATATTAAAGACTGTTCTGATGTTGAAGAGCTTGGGGTTGGGAATGATAAAGTTGTGTGTCTGTGGGTAAGGATCAGGGGGAAGGCCTGTAGGAGAGACATCTTGGTGGGTGTCTGTTATAGATTGCCTAATCAGGATGAAGAGAAGGATGAGGCATTTTATGAGCAGCTTGCGGAAGTCGCACAATCGCCAGCACTCGTTCTCATGGGAGACTTCAATTTCCCTGATATATGTTGGAAATATAATACAGCATAGAGGAAGCAGTCCAAGAGGTTTCTAGAGTGTGTGGAAGATAGCTTCCTTGCAGAGCTGGTAGGAGAGCCTACCAGGGGTGGTGCCCTGCTAGACGTGCTTTTCACTAACAGAGAAGGACTGATGGGAGACGTGAAGGTTGGAGACTGTCTGGGGCAGAACAATTGTAGAATTCTGTATTCTTAGAGATGTCAGAAGGGTGATTAGCAAAACTGCTATCTTGAACTTAAAGAGGGCAGATTTTGACCTGTTCAGGATGCTTGTAGCACGGGTCCCTTGGGAGTCGCTCCTTAAGGGGTAAAGGGGTCCAGGAAGCCTAGACGTTCCTCAAGATGGAAATCTTAAAGGCACAAGAACAGGCTGTCCCTGAGTGCCGTAAGGCGAGCTGTAGGGGAAGAAGACCAGTGCGTATGAACCGAGAACTATTGTTGAGACTCAGGAAGAAAAAGAGAGTCTATGTCCTCTGCAAGAAGGGACAGGCTACTTGGGGGGATTACAAGAAAGTTGCTAAGGTGTGCAGGGAGGAAGTTAGGAGGGCAAAAGCCCAACTTGAACTCAGATTGGCCACTGCAGTAAAAGAGAATAAGAAATCCTTTTATAAATATATCAACGGTAAGAGAAGAACCAGGGAGAATTTCCATTCTTTACTGGATGCAGCGGGGAATGTGACCACTGAGGATGAGGAGAAGGCTGAGGTCTTCAATGCCTTCTTTACATCTGCCTTTAATAGGCAGATCAGTTATCCTCAGGGCACTGATCTGGAAGTCTGGGATGCTACACAGAAAACACCCCCGGTGATTCAGGTGTAGACGATTAGAGAGTTCCTCCTCCATCTAAACTGTCACGAGCACATGAGACCGGATGGTCTCCATCTTAGGATGCTGAGGGAGCTGGCAGGGGTGATTGCTGAGCCGCTCTCCGCCATCTATCAGCACTCCTAGTCGTCTGGAGAGGTCCCAGAGGCTTGGAGGCTTGCCAGTGTGACTCCCATCTACAAGAAGGGCCACAAAAAGGATCTGGGGAACTATAGGCCTATAGCGTGACCTTGGTACTGGGAAAAGTTATGAAGCAAATCATCTTGGGTGAGATCACACGACATGTGCGTGGCATCCAGGGGATCAGGACCATCTAGCACAGGTTCATGAAAGGCAGGTCGTGCTTGACCAACCTTGTGGGAATACAAGAAAAACTGTTCAGAGCAGAAGCTCTGGAGCAAGATAAACAGCATGAGAACCAAGGACACCTCTAGAAGAAGAAAGAAAATCTCACGGCTCTGATTGGATAAGTAGCTGTGTGAATGGTTGAAGAGTATTTTGTAAAATGCTCTGTTGACATGTAAAGGTGGATGGGAAAGTTGTAGGGGTGGATGGGAAAGCTAGGAAAGAAAACTTGTGAAGGTATATAATTGATGTAAAAATTTGTAATAAACAATTTGGATCATTCACATCTGCGTCCATGCATCAGACACTGTACAACCTCATCTCCTTCTATAACTGGTTGACCAGTCTGGTAGATGAAGGAAAGGCTGTTGTTGTAGTCTACCTAGAGTTCAGCAAAGCCTTTGACACTGTCTCTCACAGTATTCTTCTGGGGAAACTTGCTACCCATGGTCTGGACAGGTATACCCTTTGGGTAAGGAATTGGGTAGAGGGCTGTGCCTAAGGGGTAGTGGTTAATAGAGTTAAGTCCAGCTGGTGACCCAATACAAGTGGTGTCCCCCAGGTCAGTACTGGGGCCCATCTTGTTTATTATCTTTACTGATGACCTAGATGAAGGGACTGGGTATACCCTCAGTAAGTTTGCAGATGACACCAAGTTGGGAGGTGGTGTGGATCTGCCTGAAGGTAGGGAGGACCTTCAGAGGGATCTGGATAAGCTGGATTGCTGAGCTGAGATGAATAGGATGAGGTCTAACGCGGCCAAGTGCCAGGTCCTGCACTTTGGCCACAACATGAGTTGATGATGAGTGGCTGGATGCTGTGAAGAGGAAAGGGACCAGGGGGTGTTGGTTGATGGTTGGCTGAACATAAGATGACAGTGTGCCCAGGTGGCCAAAAGGGCCAGTGGCATCCTCATCTGCATTAGAAATAGAGTGGCCAGCAGGAGCAGGGAGGTGATCATCGGCCTGTACTCAGCACTGGTGAAGCCGCACCTGGAGTACTATGTTCAGTTTTGGGCCCCTCACTACAAAAAAGACATCGAGGCCCTGGAGCGTGTCCAGAGAAGGGCAACAAAACTGGTGAGGAGTCTGGAGCACAAGTCTTATGAGGAGCAGCTGACAGAGCTGGGATTGTTTAGTCTGCAGAAGAGGAGGCTCAGGGGAGACCTCACTGCACTCTACAACTTCCTGAAGGGAGGTTGTGATGAGGAGGGAATTGGCTTCTTCTCCCAGGCAACAAACAGGACCTGAGGAAATAGCCACTTGTTGTACCAGAGGAGGTTTAGATTGGACATAAGAAAGAACTATTTCTCTCAGAGGGTGGTCAGGCACTGGAATGGCTGCCTAGGGAGGTGGTGGAGTCGCCGTCCCTGGCAGTGTTCAAGAGGTGTGTGGATGAGGAGCTACGAGATATGGTTTAGGGGCTTGTGGTAGCAATGGTAATGGGAGGATGGTTGGACTAGATGATCTTGTAGGTCCTTTCCAACCCTGTGATTCTATGATTCTGTGATTCTGTTTCCAGCTCTCCCAGTCTCAGAAGTCTCAGCTGTGCTCACTCAGAGATATTTCTTCATACCACCAGCTGATATCACCATAGATCTGAGATGGGGAAATAAATGTGTAGCTTGTCTCATGGCACTGTGGGTCTGAGAAGCAGTGAGAAATAGCAGTTCTGAGAATATACCAATACTCTTTTCTACAAAACCAGGAATCTAGACTCAGGCTGTCCACGCTGAATTCTTAGTTAGACTAAATGGGGTTGGAGACAGTTCTCAAGTCTCCTCAAGTTTCAAGATATTCTGGAGACTGTACCTACCTGGTATTAACCTGCAGTTCAGTTCTCATGAAAGGTGAGCTTAGAAAATCAAGAGACCAAAAAAACCCAGAATTTAATGAATTTAATCCAGAATTTATGAAAAGCAGTCTTCCAGGCAAATTGGTGAGGATTCAAGGAGTAAGCTGTCAAGAAACTTGACTGGCAATGAAGGTTTCCAAAGGCAATGCACTTTGACAAATGGACATTTTCCAATGGGAAAAATTTTCAGCAACTGTTTTTCCAGCTCTCTCTAATATTATGCTAATTCAACTTACTTTTACATGTTTCTCTCACATAAATGCAATCCTCTTTCAGAAAGCAGACTTTCTTCCAAGACATTCTGATCCAGATTAGGTATTTTTCATGTGGAGTAACTCAGTGTGCAACTATTATTTACTCTTTCATCCATCCTTTTTCAGGTGATAACTTAGACATATGACAAAAACTTAATGAACTGTCCAGTAGTTTGCTCCCACCTATCTTATTCTCTGGGGGTCCAGAAATCTTCTCCATCATATGATAGATTCATTACCGAAAGGTTGTATAGTGTGACACATACAATATGAACATGTTAATGAAACTGAGCAATATGATGTGAAATTTTTTGGCTACCTTTCAATTCATTTAGTTTTCTTAAAAAATCAAGAAGCTTACCTTCAAAAGAACAATTTTTTACATTAAAATGATACTGAAGTAAAGAGGATTTCATCTAATCACCACATTATTTGTAGTAGGCTTAACTACTTTGACACCTTTTCTTCTTTTTTTCATCATTCAATGTAAATCCAAATGATAAGTGGTTGAAATCATTCCTTCTAATAATCTTCCATTATTTATTATTTGGAGAAGGCTGCTTGATGAATTAGTTTATCATCTACATCTCTGGAATACAATTGCATTCAGACTACAACAGCTAAAATTTCTCCTGGAAGATTAGATACTTCCAGGAGAGTCTAGTAAAAAGATGGTTTTGTATTTAAGGATATTCTGTTGGGGCAGATTGCTAGATAATTCTAATTGTGAATATAGTGAAGTCTTCAGAAAAGTGAAATTACTATAGGAAAGCCAACAGAACGTTAGAGAAGATTTGGCAGCAACAATACATATTTTATCTTTTTTTTCCCACTGTCTTTTTTAAATGTCAATATTTGAACGATATGAATAAAACTACTAATTCTAATTCTACTAACTGAAGATATTGTGAAATGGCTAGCATTTATATTGACTTATAACAAAGTGTTTAAACCCAAGTAAAAAATGTTTGATACTACCAGTGGCTTAATCAGTCATGCAAGATAAGAAAAATGAAATTCAGATGAAAATACATTCATCTAATTTCTTGAAAATTATATCCATTCTTCCATGAATTCCAGTCTCTAAAGTCAAGGGTAGCATCTTTCCTAGACTGGACTGCTGAGATTCAGCCAGAACTAGGAAACGCTTACAATGAATAATTAGAGCAAGGTCATTGGTACTTTCTGTATTTCCCTCATTCAACTGTACTTCAGTATGGCAAATGCCTCTCTACCATCAGCAGTTATAAAACCTCTGTGTAGCTACCCTAGATCTCACTCTGTCATGGACTGTCTAAGCAAGGAAGAGTGATCACTCCATGAGGACAAGTTGTGCAGATTTCAGTGAAGTTAATCAATCTCCATCACAGGGCTGTATCTTTCAGAAATTTGGCTAAAACAAAACTTATTCAGAACAGATGGTTTGGAATGAGAGTATTAAGATATATCTTTTTTTCTTCTCATGATAACCTTTGAAAGACCATCCAGTCCTCAAGAATAGCTGATGAAGTCATATGTGAGTAGTTGCACTGTTCTCATATCATGTAGCACATAAAATTACAGCGCTAGGCTGACAGCTGGGAGATCACATCAGCTTGTTCAGGTTCCTGGCTCTGACAGTTACTTTTTAATTACACTAATTGAATCAAACATTAAATGACCAGTTGTGAAAAATGCCACCCAAGGTCTTTGAGTGAACGCAAACCAGCCCAGAGACAAACCCGTATGATATAAAAGATGTGCGAGAATAATGGCAACAGAGGCAGGGATTAAAGGCTGACTTATACTTGTACATCTTCTGTGGAGCAGCAGCAACAGAAAACTTAACAGAACTGGACAAAAAAGATGTCACAGAAAAATAAGGAGCAGCAAAACTATATTTCTGGCAGTAGGTAACAAGTGAAGAGCATGGGCGTTATTTGCAAAGATACTCTGAATAAGGGATTTGTGTTCTTTCAATTTCTGATATTTCCAGTGAATTTTGGGCTTATACATTTTTTTTTAACTGCAAATGATCTCATCAAAGAAGCATCTGATCTCATCATCATTAAACTTCTTTTCATGATATATAATAATTATCACTAACAATAACACCTTTGCTATACTTTCTATATATTCTCCACTATCCTCAGAACATCTTTTCCCAGCTCTGTACATTCCTACATCTCAATAAAATGAAGAGTATTCAGCCTTTCTCCTACATCTCAATAAAATAAAGAGTATTCAGCCTTTATCATGGCAGCTGGTGAGTGTGATAACTTTTCTCTCACTGTGGTACAATCCATTTCATTATTTCATGCCTTTCAGATTGGAAAAATTACCTCAGGAAAATAAGGCTGTCTTAAGTAACCAGACTCCAGATGTCTAGCACCTACATGCAATGCAGGATCATAAGCTACGCAAGTGCCAAAAGCAGTCAGCAAAAACATCATGAACTGAGTTTGATACAATGAAATGCCAGATCTGACAACAGTAAACCACAGAAAATATATAACCTTATCAGCAGCGAAGCGTTCAGTAAAGCCAACATCATAAGGAGCTGGCTGAGCACTGCTTTAGAAAGAAGTTTGATATTTTCACAATTTTGAATAACTTTATTTTCCATTCTTCATTTGATACTGTTTTTTCTCATCATTCTTCTCAGTTCATCTGCACTCATCAGCAGTCCTGTGCAGCTCCCTGCAATCTCCTCAAACTTGATACTCTAGTTCCCTTAGAAGTTATGACAATTTGGACAGACTAGCCCATTTTGTGGCAGGTAGAGAAGGATTCAAGCAGAACTTTGTAGGATTTATTACTGATCCAGTCAGTACCAAACATCCTATCTTGCACAAGGAATAAAGGTAGCAATGCAGGAAATAGTGCATGGTAGGATGTGGGGACTCCCCGGTCCTTCTGGACTGATCTAATACATTGGCTCATGCCCAGCTTACCATCCACCAGTACCCCCAAGTTCAGACACACTGGGACAGGTTGCCCAAGGAAGTTGTGGATGCTCCACCCCTGGAGGCATTCAAGGTCAGGCTGGATGTGGGTCTGGGCAGCCTGGTCTGGTGGTTGGCGAACCTGCACATAGCAGGGGGTTGAAAATAGATGATCATTATGGTCCTTTTCAACCCAGGCCATTCTATGACTTTATGATTTTTTTGGCAGGGCTGTGCTGTATTCTTACATTCCCCAGCTTGTTCCAATAGCAGAGTTTGCCATGACCCAGATGTAAGACCTTGCACTTGTATTTGTTGGACCTCAAGAGTTTCTCCTTGGCCCACTGCTCGAGCCTGTCTAGTTCTCTGTGGATGGCATCTTATCCCTCAGGTATGTCAACAACACCTCTCAGCTTGGTGTCATCCACAAACTTCCTGAGGGTTCACTCAATCCCAACGTCAATGTCACTGATGAAGATGTTAAAGAGGCCTAGTCCTCTGCAGCACACCACGCCTCACTGATTTCCATCCAAACATTGAGCCACTGATCATCCCTCTCTGTGTACAATCTTGTAACCAGGTCCTCATCCACTGAGCAGGTCCACCTATCAATTCTATATCTTCCCAATTTGGAGAGAAGGATATTGTGGGATATCGTGACAAAGGCCTTACTGAAGTCCAGATAGATGGTATCAGTAGCTCATTCCTTCTCCACTGATGTAGTTACCATTGTAAAAAGAGACAAGGCTTTATGTTTTTGTTGCTCTTTTTTTTTTTTAATTATATTTTAATAAAATGCAAAGTTTTATTACATATATATATTAACTATATAATATGTTTTATTTGTGGCCCAAGAAAATTTCTTTTAAATCAATGAGGCACAGGAAAGCCAAAAGTTTGGATACCCATGGATTAATTATTTGATATAAAATCTAAATCAAATCAAACTACGTTTGCCAGAACAGATTGATGGTTCTTCAGCCTCAACATTTTCAAAACTCACAGTGTAGCTAAATTGAAATAGTACATAGAGAAAACCTTAATCATTGAACAATTGACAAATTAATTCCTAAGTCGATTGATTAGTTGGCTGTCCTCAACGCCATCTTTGAGTTGCAGTTGTTCGGCACCTTTTCTGAGAAAGTCCAGTATGTGACACATCAAGCTTTGAGTTGTCAAATTATTTCTCTTTTAGCAGACATGTCTAATATTGACTAGAATTCTGGTTAATACTGCTAGACATGTCTAGAAACATCTTGAAAGAACTTCTCATGGAAAAAATTGAACAAATAACTTTGTCCTCCCATCTCTAAATCTCTCCAATCTTGATTCTTGGAACATTTGTGTCCTGAGACTTAGTGAATCAGTGTGGACCAGAGGGCTAGTTACAATCAATTTTACTTCTTATTTTGAAGTACAAAATACGGGTAGGTACAGACCTTGTTTAAGTGAGAAGGGAAGGAAAAAAATATCACACAAAATCTTTACACAGACCAGCATTAAGGAAGATCTGTGGATACCTCTCTCATTAGTGACTAGCATAGGAAAAAGAATCAATATTTCTCTGTTAATTTTATTAATTTTTTGTTGAATAACTGCAAGTATGAACATCCAAACTGATATTAATTTTCCCTGTAGTTTGCCATCTAAATATGGAAATACATCACTAATTATTCTTTACCATCTCCCTAATATTGGACTCAAATAAACATCAAGGTCTCTTCTGGACATTCAGCAATCATACAATGGCCAGAAATAAATGCCTTGGCACTTTTTTGACCAGTCAGATGATTACTGTCATTTATTAAAGAAAGATGTGGTAGCAATGATTCAAGGAGATTGCCATTTTTAGACTTAACACTACCATTCATAACTGAGAATGAAATCATACTTTCCGACAAAAGAAAATCACGACCAGTATCATAACACAGCCGAAGAGTCAAGGCTGACAGAAAAGCCTTTTAATGTTGGAATACTGGGATACATCTTTGAGAAAGCTCATTGATTGACTTAATTTTAAGAAGAGTTAAGTAAGTATATGACAATAACAATAGAGGGGAGGAAGAAAGCAAAAGGTAAGCAATAAGCAGCACTGGGAAAGAGCTGCATCTACCACATCTATGGAACTGGATCTGGCAAAAAAAAAAAAAAAAGCTACTGCAACCATTGTACAAGGCTACAAAACAAAGGCTAGGGTTACAGAAAAGGCTAGATCTGTTAATGAAGGACATGAAATTGAATGTTACAGGGAATAATAGCAGCATGGTAAAATAGCCATCATCAATTAAACACAATTAAAACAATTAATTAAACAATTAAAAATTTGAGACTTTCTTACAGAGGGAAAAGGTTTAAATAAATATAAGGGTAGTAAGGTAGCATTATCAAATGTTACAGGACAAACTGTAATGAGAAGGAAGTGGAGTGCATGAAAGCCTGTGCATATGATTATTCTTACAGAAGACTAATGAAATACATTCTGGTTGACAATTCTCAGGAGCAGGGTCATCAAGATGTTAAACCAGAAAGAGAATGGCTAATTCAGCCAGAACTTTTCTCTTTCCTGATTAAAGCAGTTCCTGGAGTTGGGGACTGAAATTCCCATGAGACGAGTGAGCCCAAACTGCAAGCTCAGACACTGCTGTCTAAAATCTCTTGGAAGAAAATCCACAAGGAAAAATAAAGATTTTAACCATAAGGAAAAGATAAATTGTTACTTGAAATGAAGTTTCTATTCACCATATCTTCAAATCAAAAATAGAGACAAAAAGTTTGTCTGAATATCCTGGCTTTTCCTTCTAGCACTGACTTTCCTCATATATTCCTCCCTCTTCCTCAGTGAGATATTAATTTTATTGCAAAGACGAATTTGGCAGTCAAGGAGCATGCAAAACATATATTTTTTTTTTCAATCCAAAAAAACATTCAAGACTTCCACTTTCAGGACAGTTTTGCTTTAAAAGTATTCTCTTTCCATAGTTTTACTCTGGCAGAAATTTACCACAAACATTTGCTGGAATATTGACTAAAAGTAGTAGGTAAATGGTGTGTGAAAGGGGCTAGCTACTATCAGCTGATAGTGACAGATTACACCAGTGTTAAGAGAAGTGATTGAGATAACAGCCATTTCAGTCTCTGTGGCATTAGTGAAGCAGCTCTTGCAAGGAACTAGCTGGAATCAGATTCAAATAAACATGACAAATATCTCATTCTACTAAAAATAATATTCCAACTATCTGACACACCTTAAGAGCTGGGCTATAATTTATCTAAGTATTCTCTCAGAGTTCTTTTTTTCTTTGCAAGCCACATGAACAATCATGGTGTCACTTAATGCTCTCTTTTACCTATAAAATATTTTATTGTTAGTGAGGTAGCATGTAATATATAGTGTAATTTGGTTCACATGCTACTGATTATTCCGTTCTTTTCAAATTGCTAAGACTCATTACCTTGAAGCTAATGAAATATAAGAAGCTAGCCGAGGCTCCAAAATTGATGGGTTCTTCTTCTATTCCCTTCTAGAGTCATCAGGAATTTTCACAGCATCAGCAAGAAGCGGATTGTTGGGAGACGAGACTTTCCACAAGATTTAGATGCATATCTTTCCAGTGAGAAAGAACCAGTTCGAAAGCACAGCTCAGAGAACATGTCGGCAAAAGTGGAAATTTTAGAGGGGGAATTTCCCTTGTCTCCATCACAGAAGGTATTAGCATAATTCCTCAAGTGCACACTATCTAAGATACCTGTGAGTTATTTATTAATAGTTAAAGAAGTTATTTGGCATCCAGCATCAAATATAATTCTTGAAAAGGGCTGACAGCAGAATACATTTGTTAACTAGACACATGCCTAAACTTTGCCAAGAGAAGTACTGAACTAAACATGCACTCACTGAAGGAGAGTGTACCTTTTTAAGTTGAAGTTCTTGTTTTAAGGTTTCCTTTTTCAACATGTCATAGCTCTCTAAATTTATATTGATAATCTCAGGAACAGTAATAAGGTACACCAAACTACAGAATAGTTTTGCCAAGTACACAATATGAAGATTATCTTCCTCTGCAGCATTTTCTTTATAGCGCAATAGGAGACCACCCTCATGATTCCCTAAAACCCTGGTTTGTTTATATTTTGTTCACTTTCTTTAGTTTAATGAGGTGATAAATAAATGAGATTTACAAGGAATAAGGGACTGTCAGTGCTAGAAACTGAAATTCTCTGTTTATTCATAGGCCAGGCATGGATGCCGACAGGCGCAGTGCAAATACATCCATCAGTAACCATGCGGTTGGCCTGAGGGAATAAGGCAGTTAAGTGGTGACTGTAATGCAGTTCCTTGCATATTAGTATCTGGGATGCTTTCCTGAGAAGACGTGGTCAACTCTGTCACCCCACAGTAACGTGAAGCCCAAATTGGAGAATTTAAGGTAAGGATGGATGAGTGGACTGTTCGCTCACAAACCTCTACTTCTCTCCTCTAAAGTATTTAACATATGAAATAAAATAAAAATAATGATAATGAAACTGTGGCACAGTAATTCACATAAAACATCTGGTGCAGAATGATGGCTCAGGCAGTCACCAGAGCACCCTGAGCAGCAGCGCAGCACTGCTGCTGAGATCCTCCCCTTTGGCTGCCTTTCAGACAGACGGCTTCTCAATCAACCTGTAGGCATTTTATCTGGGCACACTTGGTAGGGAATTAATGTACCTGACATGCCTGGACATGCAGAGTCTCGTGTGATCTTAAAGGTACCCTCCAGCATGTCTGAGCCCATGCTTACAGGATATCTCTGTCTGACCTTGGTGCTTTTGACCTGGAGATGCCATACTCAGAAAGTGTCATGAGATTTATCCTGGCTTTCAGATACTGGGGAAATGCTTTAAAAACTTTTGAAGCAGCAACACGAGTCTCAAAGGCTAGTATTTTCAAATGACATTCTCACAGGTCAAATAAAGTCAAATAGTCTGTTTATTCTAGTTGGACATCCAACATCTTTTAACTTAGTTTGGCAAGCCTGCTGACACAAGAGTGCATCTCACTTGTAGCTGCTCTTTTTATGATGAAGAAAGAAGATCCAGATCAGGAGGAATTCTGCATATTCATGCAACCAATCTTCCTCTTTACACCTTTGTGTAAATGCTCTTTTATTTCTTCTGTGAAAATGGTCATTATAGCTGAGGGTGGAACATAAATCCCGATGCTGATGATCATTTGTTCTTTTTTCAACATTTAAAATAGAAAAGGAAATTTGGAAATTTGGACTATAGCAGATGTTTATCCTCTTATTCGTGACTCAGGATAGACATGCTACTCAGAGTATTGCTAAGGCAATAGGGAAGAAAGAGAGTCAAACCCTAATTATATTTTTTAATATAAACTTGTAACTCTTTCAACTTTGTTTTATTCTCTGAACACTATAATTTACAGCAGCAATTCTCTACTAATCAGATGTCATTAATGTGGGGTTCTTTTTTATCAGGATATTTTAGTGTTAAAAATTATAAAAGATGTCAGTCAATTCTGAGTGCAGTGCAATTATTTTTATGGCTGATAAACCGAATGAATAACTCCCTATACACAACATACACAGAGCAGGTTCCAACAGTCCTTGGTCTCCTTTTGATTTACATGCCTATACAAAGATGTGCAACTCTCAAAAAATATGATATTGTGGCACAATAAAGTAATCAGGTTAGAGGCAGTCCTGAATATTTTTGCTATCTTTTACACAACATTGCATTGCAAAAATATACGCACACATGTGTGCACTGAAGTGCAGCTACCAAGGTTTCTTTTTTAAGATAAACTGATGAGATTGCAAAGATTCTTGGAAAGATAACAAAAAGGGGATGTGCTATGATTGGTCTTGACGTCATTAAAAACAATGTGGGCAGATAACTCTTAGTTGGCACCTAAAACACTAAAATTAAAGGATCCTTGAATGACAGGAGGCAACATCTCCTTCCCTGAACCAGGATAATCTTGCAGAGCTTTAAGAAAACCCCAGGGTAAAGGTAAGGAAGAAACAGCTTTAGTGCAACTTCCCTTAATTATATACAGATGTTTACTAAGAAATGTAGCTATATCATCTGCATGGCAGAGAAAAGCAGGGGTTTTATTCCTCTGTCTGTTATCAATTAAATCATCAAAACAAAATTATCATTCAAATTACAATGTATCATTTCACTTTTAGAATGTATGGGGAGGAGGCAATCTATGAAGCAGAAATCTGCTAACCATCAAAGCAACAAAGAAACATTAAAGTTCAATGGACAGTTTGTTCGTGCATGTTTTAATCTAGTTTTTTTTTTTTTTAATGGAAACAATGCTTACGTGATCAAAATAACACTTGCGTCAAAGAAGCCTTTGTGGTTCAGTCCATTGAGACAGACAATATTTTCCCTTTCTTTCCTTATTTTTTTTTTCTTTGTAAAGCCCCAAAATATTTCCAAGAGGGGAATATGATACCCAGAGATCCCAAGGTGGAGCTGCTTGAGTTTCTGTGTGGGAAAATGTCTTCTACAAGTTTGTCATAAGCAAAGGACAACAAATGCGTATCCTCCTGCAAAACAGTTGCAGGAACTGGTTTCTATTAATGCTACCAAGTGTGTTACACTACATTTTATGGCATCTATTTTTTAAAATATTCATCTGATTTTAGAAAAGCATTCTAATCATTAATCTTTTTTTACTGCATACACATCTTGCATAAATTATTAAGTAGCTTCCTATTGTTTTTGTTTTGTGAAATTGAAACAATAGCTACACACTTTTTTGAACAAAGCAGGTTTCTGTGGAGTTTTCTGTTCTTTGTTTTTTACAGGAATAAGTACATTTGTATGAAAAAATACATTTTCAAGTGATAATCCACTTGGGATGTTAGATACTGTCTCTGGTTCTGCTTTTTCTACTAGTATTTATTTTCAGAAATGGTGTCCTACAAAGACATCGATATTTTCTCTTGCTCTGAAATTTAAAACCCTTTTTGCACCTAAAGTTAAGCAACAGATACGGTGCTGCACTCCTGATGCAATCCTTAACCATGACAAAGGGTCATATTCATAAAGCAGCTTTCTGTGGTCAGGGCCCATTAATGCTTTCCTTTTAAAGAAGAAAATAAGGACACATTATTTTATTGGAGATACAAAAATGTCATAATTACATAGTCACAGAGATTAGTGTGTCATTAAGATAACCTTTAAGCAAGGATGGATTTTTCCACAGTTCAAACACGGGGACTGGGAAGAACCCTTTGCCTGCTCACGTGGGCACTCCTACACAGTCAGCATCTCAGTTTAAACCAAGCATTTTTTTGGCTGCTATTTGCACCTATCATTTTTGGCACTCTGTCCAGAAGGACAAAACAGCCCAGAAAATATAATGATCCTCTACTATGCAAACGTAACATCCCCTCTGCTGACGGACCTTTTCCATCAGATCAGATGGGCCTGCTTCACACAGAGGAGTCAATTTCTCATGTCTTATGTGGGCATAACAATTACAAGGGGAGTTTCCAGCTTAAACAAACAAACAAACAAACAAAAAAACTACCATTGGATTTATTCGTTTTGAATTTTTCAAATATGCTTTTGAAATTGAAGTGCAGACTACATTAAGTGTAGCTCAGGTTGTATGCACATGTTATCTATCTCCTCACTGCACAGAAATGGGTTTGTGTACACAAGTATCTATAATTTCATAGTGTCAGCAGAGATAAAGTTTTGTTTTCATATTGCATGTCCCTTTCAGTCAGATCAGTATTGCCATCACAGGAAGAATAATTTGGGTAAAAAACATAGAATTTGGGAGTTTATTTGCCCTGGGTGTTCACTGCTTTCTTTTCAGCTGCCTGGCTGCGCAGTGTATCACCTCAGGGAGGAAACAGACGGCTTTGAGGAGCCAGAAAGATGCTGCCTGGCTGCACAGCAGCCTTTGTGTGTGCACCATTCCCAAAAGCAAACGTCAGTAGGATTGCTTTAATTTGGGACGTACTTCTTGTTTTTGACATAACACTTTCCTTTTGCATAGCTCTACCTGCTATCATCGTCAGTGACATTGGCTTGCTACTCAGCAAGTATTAAATGCAGCATCTCGTCAACTTTTCTCAATAAAAGGGCTCAGGAAGAGTTGCCACAGGAGATTGAAAGGAATTTATTGTTTTACTGATTTGGAAACAGTGTGTATGTGGGCTGTGGAGGTAATGTGCTGCTGAGACAAGAGTATGTTCCAGCTGGCGCAGAGGCTAGACATGCCTCCGAACTTTTATGTTCCTTAACACTCAGATGTGCCAAGAGAAGCTCCTGGGCATCCTCAGAAGCAGGCCCAGTCCTCTGCCTGCTGACAGCATGTCTAAACCTGAACCCAGTTCTCTGCAGAGCAAACTGGAAGCTCAGGAGCACACCTTGAGCCTTAGCTTTCAAATCAAGTATTCCATGGGCTGTCAGCTGCAGAGCTGGGGATGATAAGTTTACTGGCAAGGTTTGGGCTTCTGCGCTGAACTCGGAGTTTCAGGGCAGTGAGGAGGCATGAATTCCTGATCCTTTCATCCCAGTTCTTAATGAATCTTCAGGCACCTTACGCATGGTGTGCCATTACTGCTCCACAAAGGGTCATTGAAGGTATTGTTTGTGTTACCTGGTGGATCTGTGCATTTGTCTGTGATACAGCATGAGCCCCATGTCTTCACTACAAATATTTAATTCCTGTTTGCTTTGGTTACTTTTGCCTTTCATTCTTTTTGCAGACCACGCCTGAAAAGAGACAGTTACTTTCTGGTACAGATGTTTACCACTCAAAACCCTGAATAGCTGTTTCACTTGTATACACACGAGAAGTGCTTTTATAAGGAGCACCAAGTTACTGGAACTATTTTCACTGGAAATACTCAAATCAAATCATAATTCAAGTAATCAAATTACCATAGCACTTAAAATCAGTCTTGTGGCATAAATACAATCACGATGGCAAAGTTTTGCTTTTTGCACATCCTCTACAGCAATAGCTTGAAATGTGGTGTTTGTTGAATGTACCACTACAGACTCATTCCTTAGAATGTTTAGTGCACATACTGAGCAACAAACAGTGTTTCAAACTGTGCTGAGAAGTTTTTTCTCCAAAAGAGTGGTGAGGCATTGGAACAGAATGCCCAGGGTTGTGGCAGAGTCACTGTTCCTGGGAGGTATTCAAGAAATATGGGGATGTGGCACTGAGGGACACAATTTAATGGGCATGGTGGGAATGGGTTGGTGGTTGGACTAGATGATCTTAGTGGTCTTTTCCAACTTTTATGATTCTATGATCTATGATTCATTAATTACAATCTCTTATCTCTCCAGTACACAGGAAAACTCAGATTTGGGGAAAACAGGAAACAAACAGTTAAGTTGCACAGCTCAGTAAACTAACTGGGTCCTCTGGAACTTGTGTGCAGCTGATAGAGAGCTCCTGGATGCTCCTCTAGTGAAGGCAGTGTATGAGCAGAGGTGGAAGGATGATAGGGAGCATGTGGCATGTGGTGAGAAATGACAGGGGAAGGGCTGTGTCTCTCTGGGTATGCACGTGAATACCCATGATTGACTCTTGTTTTCACAGTTGAAAAAAAAGAAGGTGCTGATGTACTTAGAGAAAGCCAGTACACCTCATTTCTGCACCGTCATGTGTATAGTAAGATCATTGGCAGCTAGGTAGGAGATGTGTGTGGCCTGTGGGTTTACAGATGGTAACTGAAAGAAAAGTGTTAGACTGAGTCAGCTGTAGAAGGGCAAAGTCATTGTAGATAACAATTTAAAAAAAAATAATCACAGATGTGATGCTCTTTTTATGCAGCAGAGTAAGTGCTTGGGTGTAGGGCAGACAGGGGCAAATTCCACCTACCATGATTGATAGGTGAATTATACAGACAGTCCTGAAGAAACATCGTGAACTCCCCAGATTTCAGAAAAGTAAACCGAACATGCATTTCCTGTTTTTCAGAAACTTAGAGTTTGTTACACCTGTCCTGAAAGGGCAGAAAATACATCTACTCAAACCTAACAAAGAGTTTTTCTTTTGCTTTGTTGTTCATCTTTTTTGTTTTGGTTTGGATTGAGGTTTTTTTGGTTTGGTTTTGTTTAGGAGGTTTTTGTTTTGTTTTGATTTGGTTTCTTTTCTTACTGAATCTACCTGAGATGAGTTGCTTTTTCTTGCCTTTTGAAGAAAGAGAAATCCTTCCTTCAGGAATGTATGAATTTTTTTTTCTATTTTAACATGGAAGAAATGTTGGTCACGTGAATAACTCACTGTATTTGTCCGATCCACTGGACACCTTTTCCCATCCTACTAATACATCATCTTATCTCCCTTCACCATTTTACTTTTCCTTTTAGCCATGTTCCTTTTTCCAAATGCTCTTACTGGAGCATTTGAGGAGATAACACGCTTAAAAAGATATTTCTAAATGTCTATCATGCTCTGTTGCAGGCATACAGTTTGAAGAACTTCTCACACATAGACACATACACATGATGTCTTCCACCTCTCTGGGATTTTGATTTCAGCTCCTGTAGTAGGAAAATCCATGATAGTAGCTCTCCTACCCTGCTTAATTCTCTGTGCCAAATCCTGCTTTCCTACATCTAAGCAATCATCTCACAGAATACAAGGTAATTTAATTTCCACTGAAACTGGCTGAAGGAAGGAGAAATTATTGGCTTATTCATGAATCCCCACCTGTAAGGAAGTTGCTCATATCTGTGCAAGGCAGTCCTTCCCAAACAAACATCCTGTTTCACTGAAAATTCAGGTCTACTGAAAATGACATTCAACTTTCCTTGAACAAAAATGGGGAACCATACACTGATTGTGATAAGCAGTAAGTAACTAAGTCACTTGGTGCATAACTGCAGATACAGCTATACACATCTGCACACGGCAGGAAAATACCAGGAAAAAACCTAAGTGTTTCTTTCTTTCTTCTTCTTCTTCTTCTTCTTCTTTTCTTAATGAATGAAAAACTCTTTTTTTCCCTGAGGCCAAAGGCAGCAAGATATTTAAAAATTCTGACAAGCAACTCTATACTTCAAGCACTTATCCATATCCAATAGCCAATTACATTTTTCCAAGTTTCAATCTGACTGAACCACATGAGTAAGATTTAAAAGGACATAGATAAATTAAAGAAAACAGTGTTTAGAAACTAGCTCTAAAAGAGCTGCCATACTTCTACTAAAACAGCTATAGAAACAAAGAAACAAAACAAACAGAAAAAAACCCTACAACCAAAGCTATTGCACTTCTAATTTGTAATACATCATGTCATAATCACGTGGGATGCTCAGCAGAACAAATAAAGACAGACTACCTGGCCAGAATAGCTTATAAAGTCCTGATATTTGAAACACTTTTGTAGGGTGTGGTGTTTACACTACGAAGAGTGCCATTAACTCCACTGCAACTACTCTTGGAAGAAAGCAGTGTCATTGACTTCAATGAGACTACTCATCGCAATAAGCACCGTGCCCTGTGGTAAGTGTCTGCAGACTATTATTAACAGTAGTTGCATGGCCTTCATGTTGCAGTTGCCTCTAGAAGCCAAGTGATGGTTTGGGGCTCTGCTAGATTAATCAGTACAGGGCCCGAAGTTAAGAGTGAGAATAGCATGAACAGAGAAAAGGCTGGAATTAGGATGGAAGTAAGAAGAATAGGGAACAAGTGACATGGCATTGTTACTTGGCAAATTGCTGTGCATGTTTCAGACTTACAGTTTTAAAAAAGCTAATAATAAATGCCTTTGTTTAATCAGAGCCACATTCAGTACAAAAGTTATTTACATCTTTTGACAGAGTCTGAAGGGCTCCTCCTATCCTGGCTCACTTAACCCTTTTCCTGCCCCTTCTCACCACTGTGGCTTTGTGAGCAGGAGTCATGACAACCCATGCTTTCCAAAGGAATTAAAGTTAAAAGTTGCACATTTTGCTGCTGCGAAGGTGAAAAAACTGTATTCAGGCTTTTTTTCTTTGGCTCTATTGTTTGAAGCTTTGCTAGTTCCTTTTCTCTCACTTCCTCTTACATGTATCTGTAGTGTCTGAGAAAGGTTAAATGGTTTCTGTGTTTGATCAGTCACAGACTGCAAGGTACTCTGAAAATCAATGTTTTCTACATGTCAAGTTTTGTGACTTCGTGCACATGACTGTGTGGATAAGTGCATATGAGTAAGTGCTGAGAATGTACAAGTGTGATATGGTAATTTCTTTTTCATCGTTTGTGGCTTTTTGAAAAGAGAAAGCATTATTCAACTTAGAGAAAAGCATACGGTGAAAATATCCTTAAACTGCAATTTCAATACAGATCAGAATATTGTGGGGGGTGGGGGTTAACAGAGCTGCAGCAGTTACAAAATTGCAAAAAAGCATAATTCTTTACAAATACATGCAGTGTGGGAGGAAGGAAGGACTTGTGGTTTTGGCACTTGACTGGTGCTCACAAGAGCTAGGTTCTGTTTCCAGCTCTGCCACAGACTCAGCTCATAGATGCTATCACAGTGCAAATAATAAATAATAATAGTTATGAGCACTTCTGCAAGTTATTATCATCTCTTTCTGCTTGTAAAAAGGGAATAGGAAGAGTTCATCTCTCCTAGTGCATGTTTTTTATGTACTGGTATTGTGAGAATACTGAAGACGTACACAGCAGTGTGGTGCAGTGATCATCGACTGAGCTTGGGGACCTGAAGCAGTGCCTGGCATGTGGGCCCTGTTTTGCCCTGGCAAAAGTGATGTTTCACTCTCCTGTACTTGTGAGCCACAACTTTATGGCTGGTCAGTGTCAGTAAAGTGACTAAACAGCACGTATCACAATGGAAATTATTCTATTTTATTTTATTTATTATTTCATACATGTTAAAGTGCTCACTTCAGTGTTTTTTATTTCAAATTATTTTCCATGTTACTAAATGAATGGGACATTCAACATCCTGTGCTTCTTTTGATTACCTGGCTAGTATTCCTTTCACTGTGTCAGTATGAGCATATGAACAAAGGAGGAAAAAAAATCAGAAAGAGTAACAATTTATAACAATTATTACAAAGAAAAGATTCGGGAATGAGGATAGAAGTCTATTACTGCGCCATTAAACTTGAGAAGTTTTCTAGTAGTTGACACAAGAGGTTCAATTACCATAAGCACTTCTCCTTGGCCTAACTTTGCTTCCATTAAAGAATATTATTTCAAAAAAGCACTCAGTTTTTCCACTGTTTTCATAAAGAACAACATTAGGCCAACAATGATTGCCTTTGAAACTTCTGCCCAAATACTCTCCCTCTAGATCTCCAAGGACTGCTAGTTCCTACATTATCTGAAATAGTTTGTTCTGAAACTTTCCTTGCCTTCATCTCATAGATCATCTTCATCAAGTAAATATAGTTTTAAAAATGGCAGTGATGAAAAAAAAGCCAACTGGATTTTTTAGTGAATTACAATCTCTGAAAAAAAAAAACCTAAAATGTAATAAAAAGCAATCCATTCTACTGCCTTTATATTGAAGTTGATTTTTCTTTTCTCTGTTCACATATGCTTCCTTAGCATTTGGAAATTGGAATTCCCTTGCATTCATCAGTTTTGCTTGATTTATTTTCCTTTCCTTTCCTTTCCTTTTCTTTTCTTTCCTTTCCTTTCCTTTTCTTTTCCTTTTCTTTTCTTTTCTTTTCTTTTCTTTTCTTTTCTTTTCTTTTCTTTTCTTTTCA